>NC_043707.1:23526160-23564293 GCF_006229205.1 Suricata suricatta
GTGTCTCCCTCTCTCTCTGACCCTCCCCTGCTTGTACTCTCTCTCTCTCTCTCAAAAATAAATTAAAAAAATTTTTTTATGTTCTTTATTTATTTTTGAGAGACAGAGAGATACAGTGTGAGCAGGGGAGGGTCAGAGAGAGAGGGAGGACACAGAATCCAAAGATGGGCTCCAGGCTCTGAGCTAGCTGTCAGCACAGAGCCCTATGTGGGGCTCGAACCCACGAATCGTGAGATCATGACCTGAGCCGAAGCCGGATGTTTAACTGATTGAGCCCCCTAGGCGCCCTTCTCAAAAACAAATTAAAAAAAAAGTTTTTTTTAAATAAAGGAAGAAATCAGTGTAAAGGGTGAAGGTCATCATGTAGTGTGAAGCCACTTACAGAGAATCTGAGACCAGCCTGATGCGAGACTTCATACAGCCATCAGCGTGCCGCTGACTTTTCTAGGGCCCAAAGTCAAAAGGAAACACAATCAGCCTTATGTTATCCTTCAGATTTCTTTCTATCAGTGAAGACACATTTTCCCCACAGAATTGTCTAGAAGGAGGCATTGGAATGGCAGGTGGAGGAGTAATTTGGTCTCTGAACAAATGGCTGTCTGAGCAGCTCAGCGCGCTCTTTTGACTTATTTTGGGGGTTTGCAGATATATGACCAGCAGTGTTCTATTTTATTGAACTCCTTTTCCGTATCAGGCATTGTATCTGGTGATTTATTTCATTTAATTGTAACATTCCTGCTTGATAGATGTTACTTTCCTCCTTTTTCAGGTGAGGAAATTGAAATTCAGAGAAATAACTTGATGAATTTCGGCAGCTGTCGGTACTCAGACTGCTAAAAATAATTGACATCTAGATAAGTGGATTGTTGATTTACATTTTGCGGGTGTGTGTGTTCGAGTGTGTGGTTCCTTTTTTTGGAAAGCAGAAAGAAAAGAGAAAAGACTGGCAGCCTTCTGCTCGCTGTCTGACTGGGAATGCGGTCACCATGCAGGAGGCTGGGCTGTGTGGACCACGGTTCCCGACGCCCCTTCTTACCCGCGCCGTGTGTCCATGACCGTTGTTGTGCTGCCATTCTCCTTGCTCGCTGCCAGCTCTGAATTTTGTTCTTTTAATCTCAATACAGAGAGAGAAGGAGCACCAGGAGGAGAATAGCGCTCTGGTCAGGAGCACCGGGAAGGGTGAAGGCCCGGAAAGAAGGGCCATGATAACCCCTGCTCTCCGAGAAGCCCTTACTAAACAAGGTGAGGACCCTCTGCAGGCCTGCCCTCCCGGGCGCACTCAGTCAATACCCACAGGAGGAGCTCGGAAGAAGGAGTCCCTGGAGGGCAGGAGGCCCGGTGGCCTCGTCCCTGTGCTGGGAGCCCTGTCTTGTTCCTGTGGATCATCTGTGTGTGGGCCGCCGGGCCAGCACGTTCCCCCCCGTGCTGGGTTTATTGGGGTGTTAGCATGAGCGTGGCTCAGGCCCACGCACGGGAAATGCCATCACCAGCCTCTTCGCAGACCATTGTTCGTTAAGGGAAAATTATTAAATGCACAGAAAAGCTTATTATATCGATATTAGGCTGGGACACTTAGAAATGTTTTATGTAGAAGTGTGTCTGGGTTTTTGTGGTCCTAACTTACCAAGGAGGCCACACTTGAGAACGGATACTAATACTGATTTCCGGTAGAAGAAGAGTGGCCAGTTGGGAGTCAGTGGACTGATTTCCTTCCCTCCCTCTGTCTTTCTGTATTTATTGAGACCCTATTGTGTGATTGTTCTGGCCGTGCAGAGAAACTGAAGACACAGAATCTTCTTCAGAGAACCATCAGCCTATTAAAGGAGACAGACAGGAATATTCAGATCATATACATGTGTGTGTGTAATATGTATATGCACAATCTGCCTTTTAATAAGGGTATTCAGACTATTTAAAGTGATTTTATGATAGGTCTAAATCTTTCATGTAGCCATTTGTTTACTACTTGCCTTTTGTGTTCTTTGATTTCCTTTTTCCAGTTTTCTGCCTCCTTTAGATTAAGTTTTTTTTTAACATTTAAAAAAAATGTTTATTTTTCTGATATGTTATTTGCAACTATCTTTTCCCATTTTGTCGGTTGCCTATTAGTTTTCTTGATTGTTTCCTTTGCAGTGCAGAAGCTTTTTATCTTGATGAGGTCCCAATAGTTCATTTTGGTTCTTGATTCCCTTGCCTTTGGGGATGTGTCGAGGAGGAAATTGCTGCAATTGAGGCCAAGGAGGCTATTTCCTGCTTTTTCCTTTAGAATTTTTATGGTTTCCTGTCTCACATTCAGGTCCTTAATCCATTTGAGTTTATTTTTGTGTATGGTGTAAGAAAGTGGTCTAGTTTCATTCTTCTGCATGTTGCTGTCCAGTTCTCCCAGCACCACCTGCTAAAGAGGCAGTCTTTTTTCCGACAGATACTCTTTCCTGCTCTGTCAAAGATTAATTGGCCGTGCATTTGTGGGCCCAGTTCTGGGTTCTCTGTTCTATTCCATTGGTCTATGTGTCTGTTTTTGTGCCAATACCATACTGTCTTGATGATGACAGCTTTGTAGTGGAGGCTAAAGTCTGGGATTGTGATGCCTCCGTTTTGGTTTTCTTCTTCAATATTACTTTGGCTATTCGGAGTCTTTTGCGGTTCTATACAAAATTTAGGATAGTTTGTTCTAGCTTTGAGAAGAATGCTGAAAAATGAATAATCCAGTGAAGAAATAGGCAGAAGACATGAACAGACACTTCTCCAAAGAGGACATCCAGATGGCCTACAGGCACATGAAACGACGCTCAGCATCACTCATCATAAGGCAAATACAAATCAAAACCACACTGAGGTACCACCTCACACCAGTCAGAGTGGCTAAAATGAACAAATCAAGAGACTATAGATGCTGGCGAGGATGTGGAGAAACGGGCACCCTCCTCCACTGTTGGTGGGAATGTAAACTGGTGCAACTGCTCTGGAAAATGGTATGGAGTTTCCTCAAAAAACTATCAATAGAACTCCCCTATGACCCAGCAATAGCACTGCTGGGGATTTACCCAAGGGATATAGAAGTACTGATGCATAGGAGCACATGTACCCCAATGTTTTAGCAGCGCTTTCTATAATAGCCAAATCATGGAAAGAGCCTAAATGTCCACCACCTGAGGAATGGATCAAGAAGATGTAGTGTGTGTGTATATATATATATATACACACACTCAATGGAGTACTACATGGCAATGAGAAAGAATGAAATCTGGCCATTTGTAGCAAAGTGGATGGACCTCGAGGGTGTGATGCTAAGCGAAATAAGTCAGGCGGAGAAGGACAGATACCATATGTTTGCACTCATAGGTCTCACAGGAGAAACCTAACAGAGGACCATAGGGAGGGGAAAGGGGGAAGGAAGGTGATGGTCATGGAGGAGGGCACTTGTAGGGAAGAGCACTGGGTGTTATATGGAAACCAATTTGATAATAAACTATTAAAAAAAAAGAAAAAAATGTTTAGTTTTGAGAGAGAAAGAGAGAGAGAGAGACAGAGAATGAATAGGGGAGGGGCAGAGAGAGAGAGAAAGAGGGAGATACAGAATCTGAAGCAGGCTCCAGGCTCTGAGCTGTCAGCACAGAGCCCAGTGCGGGGCTCAAACCCACGAGCTGTGAGATCATGACCTGAGCTGAAGTCAGACGCTTAACCAAGACTGAGCCACCCAGGTGGCCCTAGATTCTGTTTTTATGATGCTGTTTTACATCCTAGTTCGCTTATTAGTTACAGCACTGTATTGTTATTTAGTGGTGGTTTGAGGTGTTACACATCTCTCTTGATCATATCACAGCGTACCCTGAGTGATATGATGCCACTCCATGTACAGTGGAGGAGGCTGCAGTAGCACACTTCTGTTTTCCCCTTGTGAACCTCCACACATTCGTTATCCTACATTTTACTTCATGTATGTTCTAGGCCTACACTACATTGTTTTTATTTTAGTGTAAATAGTCAATTATCTGTTAATTTCAATTTAATTAGATGTAAGCAATTGGAAACAATCTTGCATACTGACTCACAGAGGTACCACTTAAAAAAATTTATTTATTTATTTATTAAAAAAAATTTTTTTTAATGTTTATGTATTTGAGACCGAGAGAGACAGAGCGCGAGCAGGGGAGGGTCAGAGAGGGAGGGAGACACAGAATCGGAAGCAGGCTCCAGGCTCTGAGCTGTCAGGTCATGAGCCATAACCTGAGCCAAAGTCAGAGGCTTAACCAAGTGAGCCGCTGAGGTGCCCCCGTGGGTACCACTTGTGTTGGTGTTTTCCATTCCTTCGCGTAGCTCTGTCCTCTCTGACAGCCTTTTCCTTCTGCCTGAAGGGCTTCATTTAGCATTTCGTGTAGTGTGGGTTTGTTGGTGCTGAATTCTTTCAGCTTCTGTGTATCTGAAAAAAAGACTTTCTTTTGCCTTCCTCTTTGAAGGATATTATTTGATGGATTTGGAATCATCGGTTGATAACTTTTTTCGTGCGATGCTTTAAAAGGTATTTCACCTTGCTCTCATCGCTTCTGAAGAGACCTGTATTGTCATCTTTTGTTTGTTCCTTTGAAAGTTATGTTTTTAGCCCCTGGTACTCTTAAGACTTTCTATTTTCTTTTCATTATGGATTTTGAGCAATTTAATTATAATGTAGTATAGTTTCAATGTAGTTTTCTTCATGTTGCTTTTACTTGGGATTTGTTGAGCTTCCTGGTTCTGTGGATTTATAGTTTTAATCAGATTTGGACAGATTTTGGCCATTCTTTCTGTTTTTTAAAAATTTTTTAAATGTTTTTTATTTATTTTTGAGAGAGAGAGACAACATGAGCAGGGGAGGGTTAGAGAGAGGGGGAGACACAGAATCTGAAGCAGGCTCCAAGCTCTGAGCTAGCTGTCATCTCTAGAATTGAGTGTTGGTCTTTTTATATTCTCTATGTCTCTACTTAACTTTTTGAGCCTGTGAATTACAGTTAGACAATTGTTTTAATGTAATTCTAACATCTTTGTCATTTCTGGGTCAGTTTGGTTGCTGGATTATTTTCCCATTGGTCATATTGCATGCGTGGTTAATCTTTGATTGGATGCCAGATCTAATTTTACCTTATTGGGTGCTAGATCGTTTTGTGTTCCTGTAAAACATTCTTGAGCTTTGTTCTAGGATGAAGTTACTTAGAAACAATTTTGAGCCTTTTAATCTGGCTTTTAAGACTGGTTAAGTGAGACCAGAGCTGACTCAGAATATGGCTAATTACTTATGACTATTAGGGCAAAACACTCCTGTGTACTCTGCTCAGTGCCTTGTGAATAGTACGCTCTGACTGGTGCGAATGGGCACAGTTCCCAGTTGGCTGGGAGCACCAGGCGTCCCTCCAGTCCTTTAAGATGGTTCTTTCCCATTCTTGGTTAGCTTTTCTCTCACATATGCATGAAGCAACGCTCAGGCAGATACTTCTAGGAATCCTCTACAGACTCTTGAGTTTAATCTCTATGTAGCTTTTGACTCTCTGGTACTCAGTTCTGCAAACCCTAGCCGTGTGGGCTCCCCAGACTCCACCTCCACGTCCTCAACTCCGAGGAAATTCCCTGCTGTGCATGGGCTGCTTCTTCCTGCCGCACAGCCTGGGAACCTCGAAGGCAGGGAGCTCTGGTAATGGTCCGGCTCACCTATGTGTTTTCTATCTTCTCTAGGATTACGGTCCCTTGTTGCCTGATGTTTCATGTCTTGGAAACTGTCTGTTCATATGTTTTGTTCATTTTTGGCATTTCAGGTGGCAGAGTAAGTCCTCTGGGAGTTTATCTTGGTTAGAATTGTACAGTATGATTTCTAGCAGTTGCGTACCCTTGACGTTGTGGTCTGTCCATCCTGTACCCGGCAGTTTTTCTCTATCTCCCTCAATGCGAAAGTTTATAAAACCCTATGTATCTTGGAAGAGAAGGATGTAAAGAACTAATAGAGTGTGATTTCTATTATAATGGTACGAGCAACATACAGAGTGGTAATCCAAAAGAAGAACTGGAATTTTCTCTGGGAATCTCTTTGATGCTTATTCTGCATCTGAGACTAGTTATTCAGTTGCACTCTGTTCCATGTTCATATAGATGAGCAGTGCTTTGTTTATTGATATGCAAGATGTTTACATAAATGTGGAAGTGGATAAAAGACAAAGCCCTGTAATATTGCCACTAGAGACTTATAATCCAAACTGACATCATTCCATTAATCATCACCCTGTGAATATGGATGCTTAGCCAACCACGGATCTGCGTATGCCGTCATCCAGACTACCTTTCTCCATTTGCCTCATTCGTCTGCAAGTCAAGAGGCTTTTTGTACAAGAGACTCATGGTAATTCGGGCTTATCACTTGAAGCCTCCTGAAAAACTTCATTAAGTGCTTTCTGAAATCAGAATGTTCTACTAGTTTATCTACTAATTTATACTTGGCAACCACATGGTTAGATCAAGCACAATATCTACTAATTTATTAAAAAAGAAATGTCCTTACTTCAGCATGGCTTTTCCATGCATCTCGTGTCTTCTGTAGCTCATGAATTTTAAATGCTAGGTTGTAGGACTGGTCCTGAGAATTCATGTTGGGTTATAGGTTCTGGAATTTTGGTTTTCATTTTCTTGGGGCAGTATTTCTTTATTTTTATTTATTTATTTGTTAAAAATGTTCTTTTAAATGTTTATTTTTGAGAGAGAGAGAGAGAGAAAGACAGACAGAGACAGAAAGATAGGTCATGAGTAGGGGAGGAACAGAGAAAGGCTCCAGGCCTCTGAGCTGTCAGCACAGGGTCCAGTGCTGGGCCTGAACTCATGAACCACAAGATCACGACCCTACTGAAGTTGGAGGCTTAACTGACTGAGCCACCCAGATACCCCAGTTCTTCTTTATTTCCCAGTATAATTTCCTTTTGCCTATCTGATTCTTCATAGATTACTAATGAGAGTTCCCCAGTTGTTTGTTTGAAGTATATGGTTACTTGCTTTTGCTTTATGGCTTCGAGGCCTTGGGTCCTCGAAAAACATGTCCATCCTGTAGTAGTTGAGGGCAATACTCTGTGTTCTCAATCACATTTACAGTATGGATTACATCAGAGAGGTCTACTGCGTTTTTAACTGTGGGATCTGTTAGGTGCTGAAAGATGTTAAAATCTTGATGACTTTGGAGTAGCCTATTGTTTCTTTATGTATTTTGAGTCTATGTTATTAGATGCATACAAATTTTAAGTTGTTTTATCATTCTGGTGATTTCAACTGTTAATGTTTTCTGCCATTGGGTTGTTGCCTACCATTATTTAGGAAAGAAGAATGATTTTGTTACAGTTTTTTAATCGCCATTTTTTTTAAAGTTTATTTTTTTCGAGAGAGAGTGTATGTGCACACATGTGAGCAGGGGAGGGCGGAGGGGGGGGGAGAGAGTCCCAGGCAGCCTCTGCACTGTCAGCACAGAGCCAGATGTGGGGCTTGACCGCACAAACTGTGAGATCATGACCGGAGCCGAGATCAAGAGTTGGGTGCTTAATCGACACAGCCCCCCAGGTGCCCTTAATCACCTTTTAATGTGAGGCTGCGAATCATTTCAATTTTGTGTTTCTTGTTTTTCTATTCAGGTTATCAGTTGATTGGGAGTCACTCTGGGGTGAAGCTTTGCAGATGGACAAAGGTATTTGTTTTTATTTAAATATTATTTCTGTTTTATGCAACTTTTATATGGCTATTTTATGTAGCCAGTGAATTTTACCATTTTAAAGGTATAATTTACATTTAATGTAATGATTCTCAATGAATTTGTTAAATGAGTTCAACCTGTATTGACAGATATAAAAAAACCCTTCTCCACCACCTAAATTAAGATACATATAGGCCATTTTTCTCCTCCTGATAAGTTCACTTGTATTGATTTCTAGCCAGTAGTCCCTCCCCATCAGCCAGGATATAGTTGTTCTAGTTGCTGGCACTAATTCAGTTTTGCCTGTTCTAGAATTTCATATGCGTGAAATCATAATGCGTATTTTTCTGCAGGTGGATTCTTAATCTCAACATAATGTTTCTCACATTCACCCATATTGTAGTACATTTCAGTAGTTGATTAATTTTTATTGCTGAGTACTATTCAACACTATGAACATACCACAGTTTTTAATCTGTTGATAATGGGTTGCTTTAAGCATTTGACTATTCCAAGTAAAACTGCCGTGAACATTCTTCTGTAGCCCTTTGTTATGAATGTATGTTTCAGTTTCCGTTGGGTATATCCCTGTGAGTGGCATGGCTAGGTCACAGGGTAGGTATGAAACTACCAATCTATTTTCAGTGTGGTTGTATTATTTTAGACTTGGATTGTCAGTTTATGAATGTTCCAGGTGGACCATTTTCTCACTATCCTGTGGTATTCAAAGTCTTCTTAATTTAGCCATTCTGGTGAGTGTGCAGTGGGATCAGTGTGGTTTTACTTTGCATTTTGCTGATGACTACTGACGATGAGGCGTATCTTTTCATGTGCCTATTGGCTGTTGTGAAGTGTCTGTTCAGGTCTTTTGCCCAAAGTTGGTTGTTTGACTTTGTACCATTGATTTGTTAGAGTTCTTCATATACTGTGGACATGAGTCTTTTTCGTGGACATGAGTCTTTTGCCCAATTTGCATTGTGAATATTTTCTCCTAATCTGTGGCTTCCTTTTTTCATTTCCCTAATGGTATCTTTTGAAGTTTTAAATTTGAATAAAGTCCAATTTATCTTTTTTTTCTTTTTTTAATGGTTAGCGTTCTTTGTATATTAAGAAATCTTTGCCAACTTCAGGGTCACTTTTTTTTTTTTTTTTAATGGAAGCTTCATACATAGTTTTAACTTTTTAAAAATTAAAAAAACATTTTTTTAATGTTTCTTGTTGAGAGAGAGAGAGAGAGGGTGTGAGTGGGGAAGGGTAGAGAGGGAGGGAGACACAGAATCCGAAGCAGGCTTCAGGCTCTGAGCTGTCAGCACAGAGCCCAACATGGGGCCCGAACTCACGGACGGTGAGATCATGACCCGAGCCAAGGTCGGACGCTTAATGGACTAGGCCACCCAGGCACCACAACATAGTTTTAACTTTTACATTTAGGTCTTTGACTTCATCGTGAACTGAGTTTTATGAATGGTGTGAGGTGAAGGTCAAGATTCATTCCCTCTCCTGTCTCCCATATGGATACTAAGGTGTTTCAGCACCATTTGTTGAAAAGACTTTACCACTTAGTTACTTTAGGCCTTTGTAGAATATCAGTCATGTGTCTGTGGGTGGGCCGATTTCTGGACTCCTTATTCTGTTCCATTGATCTATTTGTTTATCCTCATTCCAGTACCACATTGTCTTGATAATTGTAGCTTTGTAAAAAGTCTGAAATTAGGCAGTATAAGTTCTCTGTCATGGTTTGTCTGTTTATTTATTTCTGAGATAGTTTCCACTCTTCCGGGTCCTTTGCATTTCCATCTAAATTTTAGACTCAGCCTGTGAATTTCTATTTTGTGTGTTTGTTCTGGTTCCTTAGGTTCTGTATTTGTCTATTTGACATTCATTTATCACAAGGTCAGTTATATTAACTGTATTTTCTTATTTTGTATTTTTAAAAGTTTTTTTAGGTTTATTTATATATTTGAGAGAGACAGAAACCATGTGAGTGGGGAAGGGGCAGAGAGAGAGGGAGAGAGAGAGAGGCTCCCAGGCAGGCTCTGTTCAGCACAGACGCCAATGTGGGGCTCAAACTCCAAACTGAGATCAGGACCTGAGCCAAAATCAAGAGTCAGACATTTAACCAACTGAGCCACGCAGGTGCCCCATTTATTTAATAAAATTTATTTTAAAAAATTTTTTTATTTTTGAGAGACAGAGAGAGACAGCGTGAGTAGGGGAGGGTCAGAGAGAGAGGGAGACACAGAATCTGAAACAGGCTCCCGGCTCTGAGCTAGCTGTCAGCACAGAGCCCGATGCGGGGCTTGAACCCACGAACCGCGAGATCATGACCTGAGCCGAGGCCGGACGCTTAACCGACTGAGCCACCCAGGCGCCCCCCATTTTGTATTCTTGATGCTCGGACTTTTTGAGGGCCTTATAGACCTGGGAAGAAACGGTTCCTCCTGGACTAGCTAATTCCTAAGGACAACCATAGCTTGCCTTGGGTTTGCCAGCCAACCAGTCCTGAACCTGTAGCCTTCGGTTACCTCCTTATGTCACTCACACACCATCCCAGTACCTTCCCTGCTCTGTATTATCCCAGGGCCAGGTACCAAACCACTAGGGACAGCACCATAGCCTGAATTATTCAGACAAACCAGTCCCGTCTTGTTTGTCCTGTCCTGCCTGCCTTCCAAAGGGACGTCCTGTAAAAGCTCTAGCCTAGGTTTTCTCCTCTCTTCCTTGCTCTGTCACCTGAACAAACCTGCTGCTCCTCTGTCACCCTGTGTGGTGTGGGCACCCCCTTGTCGTGGGAAATGTAAGTAAGGTGTTCTCTCGCTGGCACTGGCCTCTCCGGGTTCGTTCTCACTTCCATAAATTAAAATCCCATGGGCACAAACAAGATAGCATTTAAAATTTTTTTTTTAATGTTTTATTTATTTTTGATACAGAGAGAGACAGAGCATGAAAGGGGGAGGGGCAGAGAGAGAAGGAGACACAGAACTGGAAGCAGGCTCCAGGCTCTGAGCTACCTGTTAGCACAGAGCCCGACGCGGGGCTCAAACCCACAAACGTGAGATCCGACCTGAGCCGAAGTCGGAGGCTCAACCAACTGAGCCACCCAGGCGCCCCAAGATAGCATTTAAAAATAGTTTTAAGATATAATTTACCTATCCTACAACTTCCACATTTAAAGCATGCAGGTGAATGAGTTTTCGTGTATTCACAGGGCTTTGCACCCATTACCACAATCTAATTTTCGACCATTTTTGTCCCCTCTGAAGGAAGTCATGCGCCCATTAACAGTCCATCTTCATTCACGCTTCTCCTCCCTCCCCCAAAGCACCATTAATCTACTTATTATCTCTGTGAATTCCCCTGATCAGGATGTTCGTATGTGATGTGACCTTTTGTGTTTGGCTTCTCTCATTTAGCATAATGTTTTCAAGGGACATCCACGTGATAATACAGATCGATACTCCATTCCTTTTTATGGCCAGTAATATTCCATGTATAGATATATCCTGTTTTGTTGGCCATCGGTTGGTGGACATTTGGTTTGCTTCCCTTTTTTGGTTGTTATGAATAATGCTTCTGTGAACATTGTTTTATGTACAGGTTTCCTTGTGGGCAGGCTTTTAAGTGCTTTGGTTATATGCCTACGAGCGGATTTTGTGGGTCCTGATAATTATGTTTAAATCATTTGAGGGACTGCAAAACTGAGCGGATTTTATGTTCCCACCTGTGGTGTACGAGGGTCCCAGTTCCTCCGCAACCTGCTAATGTTCGTTGTTGCCCGTCTGCTGGATTGCCGCCGTCCAGTCCCGTGGGTGTGAAATGGTTATCTTAGCGATTTTGATTTGCATTTGCGTTTCCATTGATGGAAGTGTTGTTGACTGTGTTTACCATTGGCCGTTGGTGTTGGTGAATCTTTGGAGGAATATCTATTCAAATCCTTTGCCATTTTAACATTGGGTTATTTGCCTTTATCCTGTTTACTTGTAAGAGCTGTTCACATACACTGGATACTAGTTCTTTATCACGGGCAGGCTTGACTCACCTGCCGTTGTTTGAGGCTGCGTCTGTTTGAGGCTGCGTCGCAAGGAGGCGAGTCTCTGAAGGCCTCCGGTGACTTGGCTCCTGGGGTCGCAGTAGCTCCATCGCTGCCTTCCAGGGCGTTCCCCAGTCTGTTCCATCCCCAGAACGAGTGTTCCGCACAAAAAGCTACGCTTGTTGCCGTTTTGGTTAGCTCAGACCTGACCCTTCTAAATAAGCCAGCCTTTCTTCTCCGGGCACGCTTGACGTTTTGTATGTTCTTTATTCCTCTTACAAATTTCTGCCCCCGGTTTGTACTACTGCTTCCTGATGTCTGTCTTGTACTTTCCATTCCTGTGTCCTGTCCATCATGACTCCTGCCTCCTCTAGAACCAGCCTTTAGCGTTGTGCCCTCCTGTTCTTGGCAGGGGAGCCCCCTCCTGGCTACACCTTTCTCGCAGAGCGCCCCTCCCTCACTGCCATCATCCACAGTGGCCTCTGCGGGGGGAGACACCTTGCGGGGCGTCCCTGAGAACCCTGCTTGTCCCTGAGCATTCTTTCCAGCCGCCTGCCCTACCTGTTGCTCGTATTTATTAGTCTTTGCAAAACTCATTTTTTCACCGCTGTTTTTCTGCCTTCACTCTTCGGGGCAGGAACATTCTGATGACGTCTCTGGCACCTTCGTCACTCAACATACCGTTGTGCTCACCTTTTTTAATTTTTTTAACCCTTTTAACATCTAATACTTGTCTCTTCCAATCCAGTGATTTTCGGTAATGTCAGACTCCATGCCTTCTGCTTATAACCAGCATTTTACAGCCCCCCACCCCCCGCTTTTTACTACCGCTAGCTTACGTTTACAGATTTCCAAATACAATTTCACATACATAATTTAAAAAGTTAGTGATCTGCTCTGGCTGGAATGTAAGGAAGTACTTTGTATTAAAATAGTTTGTATTTCTGTATAAAATGCCCAGGCACTACGGCCTCAGAAGGCTTGGTAAGACAGAACTGCTTGTGCCTGCTTATATAAGGGACAAGTTTGTAGTTAAGAGAGAAGTTATTCGGTACAAGAAGTAATAAGAAGCCAGACTTATGTAGGTATAATAACAGAAAGAGGGCAGCAACCCTAACTGAAGTAAGGCTAACATGTCAGACAATTACAGATCATCAAATGGGAAAAATGAGAAAGCAGGATGTGCTTGCAAATGGGTGATGTCTCGTTGATAAGTGTTGAGACAGAAAAATCTTTTTTGTTGCAACTTGGGAGGAGTAGAAATGATAGCTCTCCTGCCCTGAAATTCCACATCTTGTTGAGATCCACGTTCTGTCTTTAATTTGTTACCGAACCTTGGAGACCACACCTTTTAAGTGACAATAGGAACGGAGGATGGATTAGAGAAGCAGAATTAGTAGTGGCCGAGGGGTGTGGTGGACTTCTGGTGACAGTTTCTGAGCAAGATTAAAACGCCAGGCAACCCCCCAAAAAACAAATCCCGTTTCAAATAAGTATTGCAAGATAGATACCTTGTCCTATGCTATAAAAATTAACAATATAATGACTAGTAATTTTCTTATTTTTTCTTATTTTTATTTTTTGAGAGAGAAAAGAGAGAGCACCTGTATAAATGAGTTGGGGGAGGGGCAGAGAGAGAATTTTTTTTAATGTTTATTTATTATTGAAACAGAAATGGAGCATGAGTGGGGGATAGGCAGAGAAAGAGGGAAATACAGAATCCGAAGACAGGCTCTAGGCTCTGAGCTGTCAGCATAGAGCCTCATGCGGGGCTCGAACCCACAGACTGTGAGATCACAACCTGAGCTGAAGTCAGACACTTAGCCGACTGAGCCACCCAGGCGCCCGGAGAGAGAGAGAGAATCTTAAGCAGGCTCCACTCTCAGCACGGAGCCTGACACGGGGCTCAATCTAATGATCCCTTGATCCCCTAGCTGGGATCCTGTCTCCAGCGTTGGATGCTTCACCAACTGAGCCACCCAGGTGCCCCAGAATGACGGTAATAACTTGAAAACAACTTTGATTAGTAAGAATCTTGCATATCATATATCTGTTAATTTAATATCTGGTCCTAAGTCTACCAAAAACATCTCGAATCTCTCCTGTAATGTATTTGCAGGTGACACCTACAAGCGTAACACAGCCACAGGTATTTTGCTCATGACTTAAATACTCGAAAACAGCATTACGTTCTGTGCCGTGGTTTTTCAAAATGGTGAAGTTTCTTGGAGAAAGTTTTGCATTAAAAGAAAGTGTTCCCTTTCCTTAATTTACATGATAGCTGATATCTGGAAAATTTAGTACATGGTAAAATTGTGCAGGAAACGCTTTATTAGCAAAATGAAGTTGGAGTCTAGGCTAAGATAATTATAATCAGATTTTTCATAAGTTTGGAGGTCTGGTGACTCATTTGAAAGGAAGTAGAGACTTGTTTTTTTGGCATGGGACTTATCCTGAGCGTTGCAGGAGGTGTGGAACCCTTGGCCCCGCCTGCTTATTGCTAGTAGTGCCTCTCAACCATTGCAACAACAAAAATGTTTCCACAGATTTCCATACCCGCATCGGGTGGTGTCAGTCCCATTGAGAACCTGTGCCCCGATGCATTTTCATTGCTGCCTTCCCAAGTTCAGGTTGTCCTCTTGAACATTGCAGCTAGTTTTTCCCCCCTCTAGTACCAGCCTCTGGTGAACCCCTAACTCGGTCCCCCCTGCCCAATTTTCGTGACGTTAACTTGGTTAATCTCTGAAGTACACCTCTCTAGCTACTCCCTTCCCAGAAGCTTATGGATGGCTCTCCATTGCCTCTTATTCGACATATCAGTTTGGGTGGGTAATAGGCATCTTGAACTTTAACATATCAAAAATGGAATTCTTGATTTTCTCTCCTGAATCTGTTCCCCTCAGTCTTCATTCTGTCAGTTAATGGCAACTGTATCATTGGCTCAGGCCAGAAACGTGGGAGTCATTTTTACTCTTGCTTTTTTTTTTTCCCTCTCCCACATCTATTCCATGAGCATCTTTTTTTTTCAGAATATATCTAGAATGTGACTACTTTTCACCACCGATACTGCCTTTACCCAGGTCCCTGTCATGTGTTCCTTCCGCTGTTTCAGAGATGTGAGTGCTTGTTCTGGTTCCACTCTTGTCTTTTCCCTACACAGCAGCCAGATAGATCAGATCCTGCCGCTTTTTTGCTCAGAACTTCCAGGGGGCTCCCGTCTCACTCACAGAATAAAAGCCTGAGTCCTTACCCTGGTCTCCAAGGCCTTGTGTGATCTGCTCTTCCACGCTGTAGTCCAGCCATGCTAGCCCTCCTGCCGGTCCCTGAATGCGCCGAGCCCCAACTCCTCCGTGGCTTTCTGGCCTCTGTCTCTTAGATCTCTGCCCAGAGAGCTTCTACCAGAGGGACTTGCGCCACGTGGAATTTCTCAGTCGCTTTTATTACTATTTCCTAGATCACACCTTTGTTTGTTTATTATCTGTCTCTTTCCTTCTCCTTTTAGCCCCACCCCAACCTGAGAGTCTGTTTTTCTTTCCAGGACCACGAATAGAGCCTGGCATGTAATAATTGCTTAGTAAACATTTGTTGGATCAAAGCATTAGTAGGATAATGGGCCTGATCCGAGAAAGAGCCTACTTAGTATAGTTCTGACCCACTTGTTCAACTTTTTTTCTGTTATGATCTCCGTTCAGTGTGTGCTGCTTCTCTCCGCCGCTGGAATCTCCACCTGACCAAATCCTACCCATCTGTGTCGGTCAGGAAAACAGGAAGCACCCAGGGTATTTTAGCAAGAACAGATGTAATAAAGTAAATTAACTAAACGTTTACAAAGCCGTTGAAAGGCCCGCGGTAGAGAAGGTCAGAGAGAATTGCTTCTGGCTTTGAGGAAATCGAAAGTGTTGGACTCACAGGACACTGCTTTGAACGACCTGAGCTGTTGCAGCATTAATCTAATGTTTCCCAGGAGCCCGCTCGGAAGGCGCTGCAGACTTGATATGTGCTGTTTGCCCTTGTATTTGCCAGTTGCTGCCAGAGAGGGACCAGAGTCCTTCCTTTTTGTCTTCCTAATCTAGCATAAATGCCTCTCGTTGGTGGTGTTCCGTCAGACAAGGGAGTCTGAGAAGTGTACTAGGGCATCTGGCCCCTGCTTGGACAGGAAGGCATGGCAGCGGGTAGCGTAGGGTCTACCTCTTTGGATATTCAGCATCTATATACACCCTTCTGGCCGCAGTTACTTTTTCAAACAATAATAGAAACAAAACCTTTACTTCTGCCTAATCTGTTGCAGCCACTACTCATGCAGGGGAGACTGTGTTCATCCACCCTGTTCCTTTAAGGACCATATGCCTAGGGATGGAATCATCAGGTAACCCACCACTGACCCATCTTCTGGAAGTAGTTGGAGAAGGGAAGGATACATATGCATAGATGCAACTGTCTTCATTTGCACCTGGTCCCAGTTGGTATTTATAACTTTTTTCTTCCACTAGGCTGGTCCCATATCCTTTGTCCTCAATGGATGGCTTGATGTGATGGTTCCTTACCAAGTGGGTGATCCGGTCTGTCAGTGAAAGGCTTAGGCCAGTAGCGGGTCCTCCTGCACTCTTGTCTTAACTTTTCCTGTTCTCCGTGCTGGTCCAGGAGTCTGAGAGATGCCCTGGACATCCCCTTGGTTTCTGACAAAATTCTTATTTCTGTGTCTCCAAGGAGCGAGGTGACAGTGTTAACCGTTAAACACCGTGGGTGGCTCAGTCAGTTAAGCGTCTGATTTTGGTTCAGGTCATGATCTTACACTTCATGAGTTCAAGCCCCACATGAGGCTCTGCTGTTAGCACAGAGCCTGTTTCAGATCCCCTCTCCTCCCCCACCCTTCCCGTCCCTTCCGCGCTTGTGCGCACTCTCTCCCTCTCAAAAATAAATAAACATTAAAAAACCCAACAACTGTGGAGAGTATGCTGCTTTATCTTATTTATAAGCTAACAGTTGGCCTGGCATGGTTGCATAGATGTTGGCAGAAGACACAGAGCTCCTGGGTCAGAGGCAAAGCATAGCAGGCAGCTTGAATGTCATATTGGTCCCCTTGTCCCCCAAGTGCTATGTGTTTGCTATAGAAATGGGCCCGAGGGAACCATGGATGCACCTCAGATTTACGTTATGGCTAAGGAACCCAAGCAAGGAAATCCCGTCTTACAAGAAGGTTGCTTGCAGACCTGCCCAGGCTTTAGCTGGGGGGGGAGAGACATTGTCTCTGTTATGCTGGATGGAAGACAAATCTGCCTTCTACCCGGAGGGAGATACTCTGCCTTCCAAGGCTCTTTGCCTGCAGACATCCTTTGAAAGCATAGCCTGGAACCAAAGCTGATCTAAGAAGTGCAGAACCACCATGGAGAATTGTCCATTAACACAACCTCCCTGGAATCTGGTGGAAGCACCCTTCCCTTGGGAACCTGTGCACTGGAGTCAGTGTTTAAGGGATGGAAGGCAGCTTGGAGTGAGTGGTATATTGCTGGTGATAGTGAGAGAAGACGTCCGTCTCTTTAGCTCTCTCCAGTAGGACTTTTCTGTAGCAATGCAACATACTAACTGTTTACCTAACACCTAATATAATACTTCCTACCTAACCTTGCCTGACCGTGAACCTGTTACAGCAATTAATCACATGTGGCTTTTTTAAAAAATGTTTTTTATTTTATTTTTGAGAGACAGAGAGAGACAGCATGAGCAGGGGAGGGTCAGAGAGAGAGGGAGGTACAGAATCCGAAGCAGGCTCCAGGCTCTGAGCTAGCTGTCAGCACAGAGCCTGATGCGGGACTCGAACCCATGAACTGTGAGATCATGACCTGAGCCAAAGCCAGATGCTTAACTGACTGAGCCACCCAGGTTCCCCTCACATGTAGCTTTTGAATACTTGAAACGGGGCTGGTGTGACTAAGGAATTGAATTCTAAGTTTTATTTAATTTTAATTCATTTAAACTTAAATAGCCACACATGGCTAGTAGCTACTGTATTGGGTAGTGCAGTTCTAGGCCTTCCTTTGCTCATCCTTCATAACTACCTAAGGAAACTTTTCTTGTTTTCCATAATGGGGAGTGACTTTGACTACTGTTTATTCCAAAGCTGTTGTTCTGCATCTCTGAAAGCAGTTATCAGTGTCTTCTTCATAATACAAATGCTGTGCTTATCTCTTATTGTCCCATTGAAATGTATGTTCTGATTCATTTTATTTTTATCTTAAACATTTTTTTTAATGTTTTATTTATTTTTGATACAGAGAGAGAGAGACAGAGCATGAGAGGGGGAGGGAGAGGGGCAGAGAGGGAAGGAGACACAGAACTGGAAGCAGGCTCCAGGCACAGAGCCTGATACAGGGCTCAAACTCACAAACTACGAGATCATGACCTGAGCTGAAGTCGGGACGCTTAACCGACTGAACCATTATTTTTTAAATAAAAAATAATCATTTATTATTGTTAGAAACACTGTGTGTTTAGAAAATGGGAAAATTTAGAGAAATAAAAATAAAGTGAAACCACTTCCACTGTAGTCTCTGCACTAATACCTTAATACATAAGCGTTCCGTGCATATATGTTCATTTTAACCTGAATGAGGTCAGACTGTGTATACAATGAGATCATACTGTTTTATAACCTGGTTTTTCCTGGCATTGAATCTCTAGTTTTCAGTAAATCTTCATCTCATCTATACCTGGAACATATTCATATTTCCTGAATTAGTCCCCAAATGACCATTATAACTCGTTTATCCTCAACATTTCCTCTATGTATATCTGTTGTCTCTTTTGTAAACAAGTCTAGTATTTTAAACATGCTGACTTCGTTAGGCCAGTTTTGTACATTATCCACCCTTCTAGATTTATCTGGTGTTTCTTTGTTTTTTGGGCATATTTCCTTATTCCCAATTTTTGTTATGAAGGAGAAACCACATTGAAAGGCCTGATTGATATTTAACACATTTGATTACTACAGGTCAAATTGATTGCATCCAGTGATATGTGATGCATGACATCATTAGACTTGATATCTGGTTGACCTACCATTAATGATGCTAATATTGACCACTGAAACAGGATAATGACAGTCTACTCTCTTTTTTATCCAGTTATGTTTTTCTCCTTGCTGCTAGAACTTTACTATGGCATTTTTAAAACATACAGCTTCTCCACTAATAATGAAGTAGCAGAGAAATTCAGAAAACAATCCCATTTACAATCATACCAGAAGGAGTAAAATATGTAGGACTAAGCTCCAAGGAGGTAAAAGACCTGTACTCTGAAAACTATAAAACATCGATGAAAGAAATTGAAGATGACACAAACAAATGGAGAGCTATTCCATGCTCATGTGTTGGAAAAACGAATATTGTTAAAATGTCCATACTACCCAAAGCAATGTACAGATTTAATGTTAGCCGTATCAAAGTAGTAATAGCAATTTTCACAGAACTTGAAGAAAAAAAAAATCTAAAAATTTGTATGGAACCACAAAAGACCCTGAATAGCCAAAGCAATTTTGAAAAAGAAAAACAGAACTGGAAGTATCACAATTCCAGATTTTAAGACATATTACATCAAAACAGTATGGTGTAGCCCAAAAATAGACACATGGATCAATGGAACAGAATAGAAAGCCCAGAAAAAAATCCGTGACTATATGGTGAGTTAATCTTTGACAAAGGAGGCAAGACTATGCAATGGAAAAAAGATAGTCTCATCAACAAATGGTGCTATAAAAACTAGATAGCTACATGCAAAAGAATTAAACTTGACTACTTTCTTTTTTTAATTAAAATTTTTTTTAAATTTATGTTTGGGAAAGTGCAAGGGGGGAAGAGCAGACAGAGGGGGACAGAGGATCCGAAGCAGGCTCTGCACTGACAGCAGCAAGCCTCATGTGGGGCTTGAACTCCTGAACCATGAGATCATGACCTGCGCTGCAGTCTAACGCTCAACTGACTGAGTCACTTGGACTTTCTTACACCACACACAAAAGTGCACTCAAAATGGATTAAAGACCTGAGTTTGAGACAGGAAACCATTGAAATCCTATCCTACAGGAGAGAACAGGCAGCAACCTCTTTGACCTTGGCTGCAGCAGCTCCTTACTAGACACGTCTCTGGAGACAAGGGAAACAAAAACAAACAAACAGTTGGGCCTACATCAAAATAAAGTTTGTGCGCAACAGAGGAAACAATAAAACTAAAAGACAGCATACTAAATGGGAGAAAAAAATCAAATGACCTATCTGATAAGGTTAGTATCCCAAATATATAAAGAACTTAAATAACTGAAAGAAAACCCCTTCCCCCCACAAATGATCCATTTAAAAATTAGGCAGAAGACATGAACAGGCATTTCTCCAAAGACATCCACATGGGCAACAGACACATGCAAAGATGCTCAACATCACACTCAGTGTCAGGGGGGATGCAAATCAAAACCACAGTGAGATAGCACCTCACACCTGTCAGAATGGCTGAAATAAACACAAGAAACGGGTGTTGCTGAGGATGTGGAGAGAAAGGAAACCCTCTTGTGCTGTTGGTGGGAATACAAACTGGTGTAGCCACTGTGGAAAACAGTATGGACGCTCCTCAGAAAACTAAAACTGGAATAGCAATATGATCCAGTAATCACGCTACTGGGTTTTTAGCCAAAGAAGACAAAAACACTAACTTGAAAAGTTGTTTGCTCTCTTATGTCTATTGCAGTGTTATTTACAATAGTCAAATTATGGAAGCAACTTAAGTGTCCGTCCACGCGCATGCACACACATGCACACACCCAGAGGAATATTAAACAGCCATAAAAAGAATGAAATCTTGCCATTTGCAACCACATCGATGGATCTAGAAGGCATACTGCGCAGTGATGATTTCGCGCATGCGGACTTTAAGAAGCAAAATAGACAAATTAAAAAAGAGACAAAAAACAGACACTTAAATCCAGAGAATGAACTAGTGGTTGCCAGAGGGGAATGGGTGAAATAGGAGAAGAGGATTGAAAGTACACTTACCGCGATGAGAACTGAGTAATCACTGTTGAATCACAATATTGTACACCTGAAACCAATATAGCACTGTGTATTCGTTATAGCGGAATTAAAAATCAATTAAAAAAATCCCGACTCCTGTCAACTAATAAGCTGCGGTTTTGCTTTTTCTTTTTTCTTTAACACCAATTGATTGTACTTGTTCTAGGCAGTTAGATTTTGTACAATTAGATTTTCAATTCTGTTATTTCTTCTGTGTTTATTAACTAGCATTATTCTGTAAAATGAAAATTTTTATTATTAATTACAGATATTTGATTACTCTGAAATATTGTTCCAGCTGGCAAGGCAGGATAAATGTCTAATTCTTTCTCTGTGGTTCCGAGCTTTCAAAGTGGCTGTTATTTTACTAGCTGCCTCAAATGGCAGCAAATTTTCTTCTCTGTTTGGAATATCATTCCATCACCTGTATTTTCATCAGGTGAGCCCATCATAGTCATTTTATTGATCCTAAATTTTCACACTTTGGCTGGTGGGAACTTTTCTAGTTGACTCCTACATCTTCCCTTCTCCCCTTTTTTTAGTTAAAATATTTTTAACTTGAATTGAAGCATAATTGACATGAAAAATTGTATGTGAAGTATACAATTTAATGAGTTATGACCTGTGTTTTAGTGAAAATACACATCAAAATCAAGATAATGAATAGTCCCCAGATTTTCTTGTGCTTCTTTGTAATCCATCTTTCTCTTTATTTCTGTCACCAGGAAACCATTGATTTGCTTTCTGCATATAAAATTTATATTTTTTTAGACTTTAATATAGTTATGCATTAAGCTCTCTTTTTGATCTGGCTTCATTCATTTGGTATCATTATTGATATTCTTCCATGATTCTGAGTGAATCAATACTTCATTTCTTGCTGAATATATTCTGTTGTAGAGATAGGTCGTCATTTATTCATTCACTTGTTAATGGGCAGTGGATTGTTTCTGGTTTTTTGTTATTCTCTTTGCTCATATGAAGTTCGTGCTGTGAACATTCATGTACAGTCTTTGGACATAACACTCATTTTTCTTGTGTGCATACCTCGCTCGGAGTTTAGCTTTTGTAGACATTATGAATAGTTTTCTAAAAGTGGTTGAACTCTCATTTCAACATTCATTTTCAGTTAATTTCTTTGATTTTCTAATCGTATCACTTCCCCCCCCAACAAAATTCTTGATTTTATTTTTTTTATATTGACATGATTGCTTATTCTCGGTCACCTACAGTGGTGGTAATTAAAGTGTGATCTGCAGACCCCTTTGTGCCCCAGAGGTCAAAACTGTTTTCATAATAAAACTGTGATTTTATTCATTTATTTATTTGTTGCTGTGTGGACATTTGCATTAATTGTGCAAAAGCAAAGTTGGTAAAAAAGGCCGATCCCTCAGTATGAATTAAGGCAATAAACCAAACTATACTAAGTAGTCAAAGTACATTCATTTTTTAAAAAAATGTCAGTTATACTTAAGAATTACCTTGATGAAGTTGCAGAAATTATTAATTTTTAAAAATCTCTCCCTGTGAATACCTCTTTTTCATATTCTGTATGGAGAAATGCAAGTATGCATAAGGCACTTTTGTTGCGTACCAAAGTATACAGCTGTCTTTTTTGCTTGTTTTTTAAATGTTTATTTATTTTTGAGAGAGAGAGAGACAGAGTGCAAGTGGGGGAGAGGCAGAAAGGGAAGGGGACACAGAATCCAAAGCAGGCTCTGGGCTCTGAGCTGTCAGCACAGAGCCCGATGTGGGGCTCGAACCCACGAACCATGAGATCATGACCTGAGCCGAAGATGGACACTTAACCGACTAAGCCACCCAGGTGCCCCTACAGTTGTCTAAATTTAGGAAAGCAATTTTGCAGTTAGGTTGTAAGTTGCTGTGTTCATGGAATGCCATTTTAACATAGAAAAACAAGTATGGTTATTCAGGGCTAGGCATTTGGTCTTTATATAATAAAATGCAATAATAATAATAATATATATATTTTTAATAACCAAAGTCAGCCTCACAGTCAAGGAAAACCACTGAAAGTAGTTATTGCCAGTAATAAAGTTGAGCTTTAAAAAGACAAAGTAGAATTTTGGAAAACTTGTATTAGTTGCCATGTTTGGCAGCCTCGCAATACTTAAGAGTTTAACGATGAGACCAGTTGTGATATTAACAAGTGTGATTTTTAAAATATTATACAATGAAATATGTCAGTATTTGGAATATCTGCATAACTTTGTGACCCAGTGTTTTTCAGTGCATGATGTTATAAAATCAAATTCAAAGCACAAGATAGACAAATATATTTTAATGTAACAAAATATGAAAAGTTCATTAATATGTTTTCAGATTCCATAATGCAGTTAATATTTAATGAAACTTGTGGACTTGTGGTTTAGCATTAAAGTAAAACGTTTATCGTTTTCTGAAAAGGCTGTTAAAATACTACTTTTTTCCAGCTGCATATCTGTGTGAGGCTGGATTTTGTTCTTATACCATAACCAAAATAACCTATCACAACAGTTGGAATGTAGAAACATCTATAAGAATCCAACTGCTTTATGCTTTTTTTTTTGTCTTGGAAAACATTTTTCATAAAACCATGGTCCTCTGTTAACATGTAATAGGCTTATTATTATCGTAAATGAAATAATAAATATTTAAAACATTTCTTGGTTCTAATTTCTTTCATGTAAATATTGATTGGTATAAAGCACATAAATGAAAGTTCTTTAGGGTCCTCCATAATTTTGAAGAAGAGAAATAGGTTCATTGTAGCTCCTTCTATCAACAGAATGCATTCCACTAAGAGCATACATTCCAAATTTGTGTTCTGAGGTTCTTTGCAATAAATTGTATATCTGTGTGACTTTGGTGGTACTTTGTTATTTCTTAATTTATTGCCATTTGATTTCTTTTTTTTTCTTTCTTTTTTAAAAATATTTTATTTATTTTTGATACAGAGAGAGACAGAGCATGAGAGGGGGAGGGGCAGAAAGAGAAGGAGACACAGAACAGGAAGCAGGCTCCAGGCCCTGAGCTAGCTGTCAGCACAGAGCCTGATGCGGGGCTTGAACCCACGAACGTGAGATCTGACCTGAGCCGAAGTCGGAGGCTTAACCGACTGAGCCACCCAGGTGCCCCGCCATTTGATGTCAATCTAAAGGATTAAAAAAAATTATTTGTGGTTTTGAATAGGCTAGAAAGCTTTTGTGTTTCTCAAGGTAGGAACTTCAGGGTTATATAAAAAATACATCAGTGAAGTCAGAATCATTCATTTTCGCTCTAGATCACTTAGCACAGAATATAGCGATTGTGTATTAAGTAGACATATCTTCAGTGTCTAAAATCAGGATAGTTGCTTGTCTACCCAGAGAACTATAGTAATTGCCATATATTAAAAGGATTTTGTTATCATGAGCCAAAAATTGATCTAGAGCTATTAGCTGTTATATTGAGTGTGAAAGCTCTTTGAAAACTAATACATTATGATGTGAGGATTTTTTGCCTTCAGGCTGGGAGTGAACATAGTTAGTGCAGATGATGTAGGAGTCCATCAACTGGGTGGCCCTCAGTGAGCCATGGCTCCCAGTAGTCACGCTCCTGCGGTCCTCTCTCACGCGAGGACTCCAGGCGTGGCCACTGGACCTGCTTGGGCTGATGCACTATTAGCAAGCCCAGTGCAAGCGGAGGCCTGGAAGGTGCCCGGACAGTGAGGCTTCTCCTTTCGGAAGGTTTCCTCTGAGAACCCAGCTGTTGGGAAGAGGCCAGTCTAAACTAATGGGGCGAAGGAGCAAGCCCCCCCCCGGCCAGCATCCATTGTCAGACATGTGAGACAGGTCTTCTGGGATGTGGAGCCCCAGCCAAACTCCCCCTCATTCCAGCTGCATGAGTGACCTTAGCACACACCACTGGGCGTGGGGAGACCACAGAATGAAGAGAGAAAATAACGGATCACTGGTACACGAAGCCACTGAGTTTTGGGTCACTGTGTTATGCAACAGTAGGTACTGGAAGCAGATGATATTGGCTCCTTATAAGGAAGTGGTCATGGTTTGCTCTGAATCGGTGGGTGTGACACACCTGCGTGGCAGCTCTCATTGTGTAGACGTGGATGTAGATGAGCATGTGGAGAACAGCACAGCAAGTGTGGTTTATTCTCTCTTCTTCTTTTCTTGGTTCTCTGTGAAGGGGTATTTGCTTGAAAGATCAAGGGCCTGGCAAACATTCTATCAGGCTTGGTGGCTTTGCCATCTTTGTTTTCTAAACCTCTGTCATCTGAATGGAGTTGTGGGGAGTAGGAGGTTCTTTGAGCCAGGAAGACATGACCTTGTAAAGATACTGATGGAAGAGGACTTGCGTATTGGACGGTCAGTTTAACGGAGAGTGTATTTTCCTGTCCTTACCACTGTAGTCTGGAAAAGAAATCTATATTTATCATAAATATATATGTAAATGTATACACCATATGTGTCGTATGTAGCATTTATGTGTAGCATATGTTATGTATGATATATCCCTTTACGTTCCATTGTGAATGTGGCTTTATTACTGTTAGTAGTGGTGGTATTACAGAAAAATCACAAGTCACATGGCATAGTGAGTAGGAGAAATGGAAACGTGGCCGTGCTAGATCATGGTCAGTCAGTCGGCATACATTCTCTGCGCTTAGAGACAAGTGCACGGTAATGGGGATGTGAGAGATGCCTGCCCTCACTGATTTTGTAATTCAGCTTGGTGAAAAGGGTCCCTCTCTTGTCTTTCCTTTGTATGTCTTTTCCTGTTTCCCTCTCCCCAGGTAAAACTCCAGTAAACCAAAAGCCAGATCAGAGATTAAATTTGGTAATCGTTTTTATGTCCTTATTGACTTTCTATCTCATTGTTCTATTACTTCGAGAAGAGTGTGGAAAACTCCAGCTCTCCTTGTGGATTTGCCCATTTCTCATTTCATTTGTATCAGTTTTTTGCCTCATGTATGTTGAAGCTCTGATGTTAGGTGTATTCACGCTTAGGATTGTTAGGTCTTCGTGGTCAGTCTGTGCTCTTATTCTGTAAAGTCCCTTGTTATCTGTGGTAGGGGCCTTGTTTAGAAGTTAAGTTGTCTGGTGTTAATTCAGCCATCTGAGCTTTCTTTTGATTAGTGGTTGCATACTATCCTTTCCCTTTCCATCTGCCTTAACTTTCTTTAGTATTTGTCTCCGAGCAGGTCAGCTGGCAGTGAATTCTCTTAGGTTGTTTTTTTTTTTTTAATGTTTTTTAAATTTATTTTTATTTATTTATTTATTAAAAAAATTTTTTTTGTTTTATTTATTTTTGATACTGAGAGAGACAGAGCATGAGAGGGGGAGGGGCAGAGAGAGAAGGAGACACAGAACTGGAAGCAGGCTCCAGGCTCTGAGCTAGCTGTCAGCACAGAGCCCGATGCGGGGCTCGAACCCACGACCGTGAGATCTGAACTGAGCCGAAGCCGGAGGCTTAACCGACTGAGCCACCCAGGCGCCCCTAAATTTATTTTTGAGGGATAGACACAGACAGTGTGATCAGGGGAGGGTCAGAGAGAGAGGGAGACACAGAATCTGAAGCAGACTCCAAGCTCTGAGCTAGCTGTCAGCACAGAGCCTGACGCGGGGCTCGAACCCACAATCGTGAGATCATGACCTGAGCCGAGGCCGGACGCTTAACCGACTGAGCCACCCAGGTGCTGCTCTCTTAGTTTTTCTTGGCCTGAGGATGTCTGTATTTTGCTTTCATTGTTTGTTTTTGCTGCATGTAGAATTGTGGATTAACAGCCTTTCTTTTGGCGCTTCAGAGATGTTGCCCCATTGTTGTCTGGCCTTCATTGGTTTCTGATGAGAAATTCCTAGTAGTTTATGTAACCGTTCCCAGGCAGTGAGTTCTGCCAGAACACAGTTGTGGGAGGGAGTGTCTATGAGTCTTACTGAAATGCTCAGCCACAGTACGTGGTGCAAAAGCACGTCGTCAGCACTGGAGAGTAGTGTGAGGTAGGGTGCGTGGCACCGAATGACGCACATAGCAGTTGGGAAAGCTGTCACATTCTGGCGAAAAAATACAAGCAGACAGCGCTTAAATCTGTGACCTTACGTTCAGTGAAAAGATTCACAGATTTGTGGATGATGCTATTTCAAGTGTCTCATTCAGATCACTTGTCCTGAGCAAAACTGCTTTTGTTTAACATTAAAATAACACACGTCCTTTGTGAAAAATAAGAAAAAGATAGGAAATAAAACTTACATTCTACCTTACAGAAATTCTCTTTTTTAATGTTTTTTTAAAAATTTTTTTGAGAGAGAGAGAGACAGCATGAGCAGGGGAGGGTCAGAGAGAGAGGGAGACACAGAATCGGAAGCAGGCTCCAGGCTCTGAGCTGTCAGCACAGAGCCCGATGTTGGGCTCGAACCCACGAACGTGAGATCTGACCTGAGCCGAAGTCTGATGGTTAACTGAAGGAGCCGCCCAGGCGCCCCTCGTGACTCTGTCTTTGTACTACTTTGTAAGACTAATTTTTTTTTATTCTGTTAAAAGTTTACCAATGTAACCGTTTTTAAGTATATAGTTCAGTGGTATTATATACTTTAGCTTATGCAGCTGTCACCACCATCCATCCCCATAACTCCTAAACTTGCAAAATAAACTTTATACTATTAAACAATAACTTCCCATTCTTCCCTCCCCCCAGCCCCTGGCAACCACCATTATACTTTCTGGTTCTATGATTTTGACTGTGCTGAGTATCTCAAATGCCTGAAATCATATTGTATTGGTCTTTTTGTGACTGGCTTATTTTACTTAGCATAATGTCTTCAAGGTTCATCTATGTTGTGGCATGCGTGAGAATTTCTTTCCTTTTTAAGGGCGCCTGGGTGGCTCAGTTGGTTGAGTGTCTGGCTTCGGCTCAGGTCATGATCTCACGGTTTGTGGGTTCCAGCCCCGTGTTGGGCTCTGTGCTGACAGCTACCTCAGAGCCTGCAGCCTGCTTCAGATTCTGTGTCTCCCTCTCTTTCCGACCCTCCCCTGCTCAAACTGTCTCTCTCTCTCTCTCAAAAATAAATAAAACATTAAAAAAATAAAAAAATTCTTTTTAAGTCTGATTAATATTCCATTGCATGAATATCTCACATTTTACTTTATCCATTTATGTGTTGATGAACACTTGGATTGCTTCCATGTTTTAGCTATTGTGAATATGCTGCTATGAACGTGGGTGTACAAATATCTCTTTGACCCTGTTTTCAAATCTTTTGGGTATATCTATAAAAGTGGAATTGCTGGGTTATATGGTAATTCAAGTTTTAATTGTTCGAGGAACCTGCATACTGTTTAACCCTGGAGCTGTGCCATTTTACATTCCCATCAGTAGTATATGAGGGTTCCAGTTTTGCTACATCCTCACTAACACTTGCTTTGTTTTGGTTTTTGATGGTAGCCATCCTAATGGGTGTGTGGTATGGTTGTAGTTCTGATTTGCATTCCCTGATTGTTTGTGTTGGTGAGCATCTTTTCATGTGCTTATTGGCCATTTGTGTGTTTTCTTTGGAGAAATGTCTATTCTTTCCCCATTTTTTAAAAAAATTTTTAATGATTTTTTATTTATTTTTGAGAGACAGAGACAGGGCGAGCAGGGGAGGGTCAGAGAGAGAGGGAGACACAGAATCCAAAGCAGGCTCCAGGCTCTGAGCTAGCTGTCAGCACAGAGCCCGACGTGGGGCTCGAACCCACAAACCATGAGATCATGATCTGAGCAGAAGCTGGATGCTTAACCGACTGAGCCACCCAGGCGCCCCTTTCCCCATTTTTTTGATTGGTATTAGTTCTTCAGATGTTTGGTAGAATTCACCCAGTGGAGAAATCAGATCTCAGGCTTTTATTGTGGTTGCTGGGAAATTGCTGATTACTGATTCAGTCTTCTTATTAATGATAGGTCTTATTCAGGTTTTCTTTTTCTTTGTGATTTCTTGATAGTTTTTGTGCTTCTAGCAATTTGTCCATTTCAACTAGTTTATCCAATTTCTTGGTGTACATTTGTTCATACTACTCTCATATCTTTTTATTTCTGTAGAATTGGTACTAACGTCTCCACTTTCATTACTGATTTTAATAATTTGAGTCCTCTATGTTTTAGTTCCATGTAGCTAAAGGTGTATTGATTTTGGTCAGTCATTTTTAATTTTTTTTTCTAATGTTTTATTTATTTTTTGAGAGAGAGAGAGAGACAGCACCAGCAGGGGAGGGGCAGAGAGAGAGGGAGATACAGAATCCAAAGCAGGCTCTAGGCTCAGAGCTGTCAGCACAGAGCCCGACGCGGGGCTTGGACACATGAACCATGAGATCATGACCTGAGCCAAAGCTGGATGCTCAACTGACTGAGCCACCCAGGTGCCCTAGGTCAGTCTTTTTTAAAACCAACTTTTGTTTCATTGATTTTTCTCTGCTGTTTTTCTGTTGTCTGTTTCATTGATCTAATCTTCATTATTTCCTTCTGCTAGTTTCGAATTTGTTCATCTTTTTTCTAATTTCTTAAGTTGTGAAGTTAGTTGATGATTTAAACTCCTTCCTTCCTTCCTTCCTTCCTTCCTTCCTTCCTTCCTTCCTTCCTTCCTTCCTTCCTTCCTTCCTAATATAAGCATTTGTAGCTATAAATTACTCCCTTAGCACTGCTTTTGATGCATCCCATAAATTTTGGTTTGTCTTTTCATTTTCATTCATCTCCTAAGTATTGTCTAATTTTTCTTGTGATTTCTTCTTTGATACATTGGTTGCTTTAAAGTGTAAAGTGTGCAGTTTAATACCCATAATTTTGTGAACTTTCCAGTTTTCTTCATGTTACTGATTTCTGACTTCATTGCATTGTGGTCAGAGGAGGTAGTTGGAATGATCACTATCTCTTAAAATCTATAAAGACTTAATTTTTGGCCTAATTAATGGTCTTATCCTAGAAATGTCCCATGTGCAATTGAGAAGAATGCGTATGCTATTGTTAATTGTATGGAGTGTTCTGCATGTGTCTCTTAGACCTAGCTGGTCTGTTTTGTGAAGTCCTGTCTTTCCTTCCTTGTCTTCTCCCTGGTTGTTCTCTCCATTGAAGTCTCTGATAGTTACTGTAGAGCTGTCTTTTTCTCTCTCCGATTCTGACCATTTCTGCTTCATATAGTTTGAAGATCTGTCATTTGGGGTATAAATGTCTATAATTGTTATACTGTTTTGCTGTTTTGAATCTTTCATTTTTATGTAATGTCTTTGGTTCCTTATAATTTTTTTTAAACTTTTAAAAAATGTTTATTTTTGAGAGAAAGAGACATATACACACACCCAGAGCACGAGCGGAGGAGGGGCAGAAAGAGGGAGACACAGAATCTGAAGCAGGGCCTAGGCTCTGGGCTGACAGAGCCTGATGCGGGGCTCGAACCCACGAGCTGTGAGATTATAACCTGAGCTGAAGCTGGACACCCATGGTAATCTTTTTTCGATTTAAAGTGTTTTTTGTGTGATGATAATATAGCCACTCCTGCTCGCTTTTTGTTCCTGTTTGCACAGAATATCTTCCCGTCCTGTAACTTCCAACTTGTGTCTTTGGATGTGAAGTAAGTCCCTTATATACAGCAGAGTTGGATCATGTATTTTTTTTCTTTAAAGTTTATTTTGAGTGAGCTGGGGAGGGAGAGAGAGAATCCCAAGCAAGCTCTGCACTGTCAGCACAGAGCCTAACGCGGGGCTCAAACTCAAGAAGCATGAAATCATGACCTGAGCCAAAATCACTGGTCAAAGTCTTAACCAACCGAGCCACCCGGGTGCCCCTGGATCATGTATTTTTATACATTCTGCCAATCTCCATCTTTTGATTAGAGTTTAATCCATTTAAACTTAGAGTTTAATCCATTTAAACTTAAAGTAATTACTGGTAAGGAGGGGCTTCTTTCTGTCCTTGGGCTCTTTTTTTTTTTTTTTCCCCCTGTATGCCCTCTTTCATTTTTGTTCCTCATTTCCTACTTTTTGTCTTTTTTAGTTGATTTTTTGTAATAAAATGTTTAAATCCCTTCTTAATTTCCTTTTATGTATATTCTACAGCTGTTCTCTCTGTGGTGACCATGGAGATAACATTTCACATCTTAAGGTTATAACATTTTAATTTCAATTTATTGCAGCTTAACTTCAATAACATGCAATGACTGTACCTGCATAGCTCTGTGTCCATCCCTTTCAGTTATTGGTGCCACAGAATTACATCTTTATACATTGTGAGCCCAGAAATGTAAACTAATAAGTCCTTTAAATACAGTCATCTCCAAAATTATGTAGAGAACAAGATTTGGAATCACAAACTGAAGTTACAGTAATACTGCTGCACACGAATAATTTTTTTTTTATTTAAACACATGAGTCTCTTAAATCAAGTAGGAAAAAAATTTACAGACCACTGTACAATAACACGATCTTTCACCCTCCCCTATATTTGCCTTTGTTGAGATCTTTTTAAAAAATTAAAAAAAATTTTAAATAATTTACATCCAAGTTAGTTAGCATATGGTACAATGATTTCAGGAGTAGATTCCTTAATGCCCCTGACCCATTTAGACCATCCTCCCTCCCCAAATCCCTCCAGCCACCCTCTGTTCTCTGTGTCTAAGAGTCTCTTGTGTTTTGTCCCCCTCCCGCCTTGTTTTTATATTATGTTTGCTTCCTTTCCCTTATGTTCATCTGTTTTGTATCTTAAAGTCCTCATACGAGTGAAGTCAGATGATATTTGTCTTTCTCTGACTAATTTCACTTAGCATAATACCCTCTAGTTCCATCCATGTAGTTGCAAATGGCAAGATTTCATTCTTTTTGATTGCTGAGTAATACTCCATTCTGTATATACACCACATCTTCTTTATCCATTCATCCATCGATGGACATTTGGGCTCTTTCCATGCTTTGGCTCTTGTTGATAGTGCTGTCTTTATTGAGATCTTTACCTCTCTGTCTGGCTTTGGGTTGCTGCCTGTTGTCTTTTCTTTTACCTGCAGGCATCCCTTGAACAAGAAATGCTCAGAACAGGTCTAGTGGTCACTCTGGAAACTTGGCCTTTAGAAACTTGAGTATCATGAGCAGTGGTGTGGGTCTCTTGAGTTTATCTTACTTGGAGTTTGTTGAGCTTCTCAGATATTTATACTCATGACTATCATCAAATTTGAGAAATTTCCAACTACTGTTTCTTAATATTTTTCTCTCTGTCCCCATCTCTTGTATCCTTCTGGGGCACCTGTGATGTGCGTGTTGTTCTGCCTGATGTGTCCCACCGGTGCCTTCAGCTCTCTTCGCTTTGCTATGTGCTCCTCAGTCTTGGTAATTTCTATCTTCTTACCTCCAAGTTTACTGATCCTTCTGCCTGCTCAAATCTAGCCTTGAATCTCTTTAGTGAACTTTTCATAGTTATTTTCAGCTCCAGAATTTCTTTTTGGTTTCTTTTTAGGCATCTTAGCTCTTTACTGATATTTCCATTTTGTTCACATGTTGTTTTGTTGATTTTCTCCACATCTTCCTATAGTTCTTGGAGCATCGTTAGGACAGTGTTTTTTTTTTTATTTTTTATTTTTAATGTATTTTTGAAAGACAGAGACAGCACGAGCAGGGGAGGGTCAGAAAGAGAGGGAGATACAGAATCTGAAGCAGGCTCCAGGCTCTGAGCTAGCTGTCAGCACAGAGCCTGACGCGGGGTCCGAACCCACAAACCGTGAGATCATGACCTGAGTCAAAGCCGGATGCTTAACCGACTGAGCCACCCAGGCGCCCCAGGACAGTGTTTTTAAAGTCTGTCTAGTGTATCTACCATAAAGTATTTTTCAGGAATAGGTTTTGTTTTGAATTATTTTTTCTCTTCCAATGGGACATACCTCCTGTGTCTTTGTATGCTTTGTCCATTTGAAGCACGTCATGTGGTAACTCTGGAAATCAGATCCTCCCCCTTGTACAGGGTTTGCTGTTTTTTTGTTGTTGTTCTTATTTTACTGAGTTTTGTATGCTCTCTCTGTAAGGATCAGGCTGAGGTATAAACCTAAGGCCTTATGTGTTTTCTGAGCCTTTTCCTGGGTGCGCACAGTTACTTCCTGGTTTTTCCTGAATGTGCATTTGTTTTGAATGTCGTACTCTTTAATGTCTGGCTCCTGAAAGGGAGACAGCAAAAAGCGAAGGGGGATAAAGATAGGTGGCTGTCCTTTCGATCTCCGGGCAGTCACTTGAGTGGAGGGGGAGGGCCCTGCAAAAACGGGGAGAGGAGCAACAACAGTGGCTGTGCACCTTTCTGTACCTCCATGATCAGAGGCTGCAATTAGCAGTCAGGACACAGGTCCCCAGTATCCTGCAGGACAGGGTCCTTTTTGCCCACCCTAGCAATGTGCAAGCTGCCCCAGGAACACGTGCACAGCTGTCTGCTGGACGGCCGGGGCTGGGGGCCGGGGAGCGCCTACTGTGCTAAGAGCTGGAATGAACTGTTCCAGCCTTGACCTGGAAGTTGCAAGCCCTCAGCCGTGAGTTCCCAAATAGTTACATCAGACAGATTCGGCCAGTGCAGTTGTTGTCCAGGTGGGTGGGTGGGGGGACTGGTGCCAGCTCTGCTCCTCCACCTTTCCCTGAATTCTTCTCCCATTTATACATTTTTTAACAGTTTAATCAGTTTGGAATTTATTTTGTTCTGGAGAATGAAAGAAATCTCTAAGTCAGGCGTCAGGAGACTTTTTCTTGAAGGCCAGATAGTGACTTTTTAACATTTGTGGGTCATCTGCTCTGTGTTGTGACTTTTCAGTTCTGCCGTTGTAGCACAAAAGCAACCAGACAGTAAGCAAACGAGGGTGGGTGACTGTATTCCAACAAAACTTTACTTCCAGAAACAGGCAGCAGACCGTTTTTGTCCCATAGGCTGTAGTTTACTGACGTCCGCATCTAGTTCTCCATCCTCTGTCAAAAATGAGAGTCACCCCCCTCTCATGCTCTGTCTCTCTCTGTATCAAAAATAAATAAAACATTAAAAAAAAATGAGAGTCAGAAGTTTTATCCTTCTTGCAGGCTAGAAGGTAAGCCGGCCACAGTATCTTGGATGCTGGCAGAAAGTGGCTGAGTATAGTAACAGGTGCAGCCCAAACATCATTATTTGCTCTCGTTCCTGAGCCCCCAGGTCCCGCAAAGCAGCGGTAGGAGGGCCAGGTCACATGTGTATGTAGGAGAGGAACCCCGAGTTTAGGGAAAAGGAAGCTTGTATAATTGGCTGTCTCCCTGCCTGGCCTCTGCCGTAGCAGGACGCATCTCCACGATCCTGGGCAACAAACAGGCTTGTGCTTTGCTCTAGAGACACTGTATATCCTCCAAGGCTCCTCGCTCTGCGAACCTTTTTGAAAAGATAGTCTAGAAAGCGATTAGTGCTGCTTGCAAGACTTTCAGAGAGAGAGAGAGACCCATGGAGATGCTTCCCAGCACCCCGCCTCCATTCCTCTCCCTGTACCCCCATCTACAAATTGGCATGCACACAGCCTGCCTGGTGGTGGTGTCCTGCTTCACTCCCGGTGGCTGCTGGCCTGCAGGTGTGTTTTCTCAGGCTCTCATTTGCCTTTCGAGGCCAAAAATTCATGGATTAATCAATTTAAGGCTATCTATAATTCACCCTCCACCCCCCCACCCCCGCCCCCAGATCCATAACATGGTTTTAACTCTAAGTATGTATGACTCTCAGATCTTTTTCCTTTTCCAGACTGCTTATTTACTCGTTTTCAGATGATCGAGTACCTCCTTTCAAAATGTAATGTCTGAGCATTTGTAGTCTGGACAAGAGGGCAGAAGCCCCTTTCTCCCTGTTCCTGCTGTGCATAGCTTGGGACCTTGGGAAACACAAGACACAACAGATGGGAACTTTGTTTTTTGTTTTTTTTTTTAATTTTTTTAATGTTTATTCATTGTTAAGAGACAGAGACAGAGCGTGAGCAGGGGAGGAGCAGAGAGTGCGGGAGACACAGAATCAGAAGCAGACTCCAGGCTCTGAGCTGTCCGCAGAGAGCCTGATGTGGGGCTCAAACTCATAAACTGTGAGATCATGACCTGAGCCAAAGTCAGACACTCAACCAACTGAGCCACCCAGGTGCCCCACAACAGATGGGAACTTTGAAAGGTGGTAAGAGGCAGGCTGCCCGGCCTGAGACCCCAGGAGTGGGGGAGCAGTACAGCAGCAAGACGTGTTCCGTCTCCCGCCTCTGAGCCCGGCTCAGAGCCCGTGTTTCCCAATCTTTAATCGCGAAACAGATAACCACCTAAGGAGGCCCATTCATTCCCACTGTGGAATGAGAGTCCTTCCAACAGGATCAGGCAGGCCCAGCACGACTGCCAAGGGGATCAGTTGGGAGCCCCACTAACAGGAAGTGGCCAGCACAAGTGGTCTCCATTTCTCTTTGACCTGAAGTTAGCTCTCCTGTTGAGAGATCCCTGGGTGGCCGAGTCAAAGTGGAAAGAGAGAGATCCCTTCCAACCACCTACTTTTCCAGCAAGCGACCTGACTTGTGAAGTGCTCTCCCCGCCGTGGGGCCCTGAGGCTTCCTTTCCCAATGGAGAGATCCCATAGTGACTGGGTGGCCCTGGCGAGTGGGATCAGTTGGGAGGTGGTCTAGCTGGGGAAGCCGCTTCGTCCCTCTCCCACTCGATTACTGGGGTTTTCGGGGGCAATCATCGGAGGAGCTTTGCTGCATGAGCAGCCTACCCTGGGAAGCCCGCTGACTCCACACTTGCCTCCTCACTCCTTAGAGACCCCCAGTGAGCCGTCCTAGAGAGACCCCTCTGCCTCCTCAGGGGGTTACAGCAGAGACCAGTGTGTGAGATCCCAGGCAAGATGACACAGCAAAGGTTCGGGAAACTAAACTTGGACACTGGAACCACAGCACACAAAAGTGGTCCCAGACCTGTATGTGCAGGTGACTGCCTGCTGAAATAAGATTATTAAATAGGATCTAGATTCCCATGACATAGTAGACAGAATGTCTAGGATGCAATAAAAATCACCTGTCATACCAAGAACCAAGAAAATCATAACCTGAACAAGAAAAGATAATGAAGTGATACCAACACCAGAGGAATCAGACGATGGAATAATCTGAGAAGGACTTTAAAGCAGCTGCCATACAAATACTTCAGCAATCAGTTACAGATTCTCTGGAAACAAAAAATAAAAAATCCCAGCAAAGAAATGGAAGTTATAAAAAGAACCAAGGGGGAATTTTAAAATTAAAAAATACAGTTAACAAAATCCCGAGTGGGCCTGATCAGTAGTAGGACGGAGATGACAGAGGATAGAGTCAGTGGCCTTAGCAGATCAATGATCTGTAAACAGATAGGTCAATAGAATTGACCCTGTCTGAACAAGAAAGAACACAAACCCCACGTGGATAAAGCAAAAGAAATCCACACCGAGACGTCTTAGAATTAGTGGATCTGAAAAGTAAAAAAGAAAAAATCGTGAAAGATGCTAGAGATTAATGATGTATTAACATTAATTCAACACCAGATTTCTTATCTGAATTCATGGAGGCCAGGGGAAGTGGTACAGTTTTCAAATATAAGAAAAGAACTGGCGACCATTAATTCTGTATCTGGCCACACGGTCCTTCCAGAATGAAGATGAAGTAAAGTCCTGCATGCAAGAGAACAAAGAATTTGTTGTTGGCTGATCTGCCCTTAAAATTTTTTTTTAATGTTTTCTTTATTTTTGATACAGGGAGAGACAGAGCATGAGAGGGGGAGGGGCAGAGAGAAAGAAGGAGACACAGAACTGGAAGCAGGCTCCAGGCTCTGAGCTAGCTGTTAGCACAGAGCCCGACGCGGGGCTCGAACCCACGAACGTGAGATCTGACCTGAGCCGAAGTCGGAGGCTTAACCAACTGAGCCACCCAGGCGCCCCTGATCTGCCCTTAAAAACTGACTAAACGAAGTTCTTAACCTACTGAAATGATTGAAGAAAGATTATTAGAGCACCAGGAAGTCAGAAAGAATGATGGAAAGATCAGAAATATCTCCTCCATGTGGGAGATGATAATTTTCCTCTTGATTCTTATAAATTGTATTTGATGATTGAAACAAAAATTGAGATACCATGTCATACTCAGGGCAACAACATTTAATTTAAAAGAGGGAAAGTTGGAGGGACCTGAATGGAAGTGATGTTTCCATACTTCGCTTGAGGTGTAAAATGTTAATACCAGTAGACCATATTAAATCACATATATATGTAAGTATCCTACATATACAGTATATCCATGTCATGTATATATATGTAAGACTCAGAATAATCCCTGCAAACACTATACAGAGAGCTGCAAACAACTACTACAAGTATTTACAAAAGGAAACATCAAAAAACAAGATAAATTAAGATGGAATCCTAAAAAACGTTTAAGTAACCTGCAGGAAACCAAGAAAAGAGTAACAGGTGTGAGAACAAGAGGAAACAAGCAGGAAACGTAGTAAAATAGACTTAAGGGCTTCAAATATAATTCTAAATATACCAATCAAATGATAGCTATTGTCAGAATGGGTAAAAAAAAAAAAAAAAAAAGAAAGACCCCAAGATATGATGTCTATAAGAAGCTCACTTTAAATTTAGTGACATGGGTAGGTTGAGTAAAGTGGTGGAAAGCTATATACCACGGTGACAGTAATCCAAAAAGCAGGACTGCCTACATCAATATCAGATTAACTTGACCTCAAAGCAGAGACACTCCCTAGAGACAGAGAATGACATTTCATAGTGATAAAAGGATAATCCACACAAAGTGAGTAAATACCAAACATTGGAAGCTCAAAACTGACATAGTTGAATGGAGAAATTTTTAAAAATAAAACTTCATAGTTACTGTTGGGGACTTTGAAACCCCCTCTCAACCTCTGCCAGAACTGCTTAACTGAAAATCACAAGGTTCTAGAAAATCTGTGCAACATAATGAATGAGATCTAATTGACAGATAAAGGATATACCACACAGCAACAGCAGAATGCATGCTTTTCCTTTGGAACTTTGACCAGGACAGACCATGTCCTAGGCCACTGAACAATCTCAGCGGATTTACAAGAATTGAAATCATATAGTTGTTCTCTGACTGTAATGGAATCGAACTAGAAGTTAATAGAAACAAAAAGATAAATCTCTGTATAGAAATTAAACAACACCTCCCGCCTTTCTTTCTTTCTTTCTTTCTTTCTTTCTTTCTTTCTTTCTTTCTTTCTTTCTCTTTCTCCTTTCTTTCTTTCTTTCTTTCTTTCTTTCTTTCTTTCTTTCTTTCTTTCTTTCTTTCTTTCTTTCTTTCTTTCTTTCTTTCTTTCTTTCTTTCTTTCCTTCCTTC
>NC_043707.1:23564393-23572873 GCF_006229205.1 Suricata suricatta
TGGTTTTGATCTTTTGTGTGCCTTGGCCACTCATGTCTAGCTCAGCAAGATAGTCGCCAAAAGTTATTTTGACCAGGAAATGGCAATCTCCAGCCTCCAGATGCAAATCTTGTTTACTGGCTCACTCAACGGAGTGATAATCCTTGCCTGAGGCAGACAGAAAACTTGGCGGCCCGACAGGTGGACATTTGGGCTCTTGCCATAATTTGGCTGTTGTTGTTAGTGTTGCTGTAAACATTGGGGTGCATGTGCCTCTTCAAATCAGCTTTTTTGTATCTTTTGGGTAAATACCTAGGAATGCAATTGCTGGGTTATAGGTAGTTCTATTAATATATTTTTGATTAATTTATTTTTAAAATTTACATCCAAGTTAGTTAGCATATAGTGCAACAGTGATTTCAGGAGTAGATTCCTTAATGCCCCTGACCCATTTATACCATCCCCTCTCCCACAACCCCTCCAGCGACCCTCTATTTGCTCTCTGTCTTTAAGACACTTTGTCTCTTACACTTTGTCCCTCTCCCTGTTTTATATTATTTTTGCTTCCTTTTCCTTATGTTCATCTGTTTTGTATCTTAAATTCCTCATAAGAATGAAGTCATATGATATCTGTCTTTCTCTGACTAATTTTGCTTAGCATAATACCCTCTAGTTCCATCCACGTTGTTGCAAATGGTGAGATTTTATTCTTTTTGATTGCCGAGAAATACTCCATTGTGTACATTACCACATCTTTTTTATCCTATCCATTCATCCATCAATGGACCTTTGGGCTCCTACCATACTTTGGCTATTGTCAATAGCACTGCTATAAACACTGGGGAGCGTGTGCCCCTTCGAAACAGCACACCTGGATCCCTTGGATAAATACCTAGTAGTGCTATTACTGGATCATAAGGTAGTTCTATTTTATTTTTTTGAGGAACCTCCATACTGTTTTAGAGAGTGGCCGCACCAGTTTGCATTCCCACCAGCAGTGCACAAGAGATCCTCTTTCTCCACATCCTCACCAACATCTGTGTTGCCTGAGTTGTTAATGTTAGCCATTCCGACAGGTGTGAGGTGGTATTTCATTGTGGTTTTGAGTTGTAGTTCCCTGACGATGAGTGATGTTCAGCATTTTTTCATGTGTCGGTTGGCCATCTGGATGTTTCCTTTGGAGAAGTGTCTATTGATGTTTTTTGCCTACTCCCTTTTTTTGGGGGAGGTGTTGAGTTTGATAAGTTCTTTATAGACTTTGGATATTAACCCTTTATTTGATAGGTCATTTGCAAATATCTTCCATTCCGCTGGCTGCCTTTTAGTTTTGCTGATTGTTTCCTTTGGTCTGCAAAAGCTTTTTATTTTGACGAGGTCCCAATAGTTCATTTTTGCTTTTGTTTCCCTTTCCTCCAGAGACCTGTTGAGTAAGAAGTTGCTGCGGCCAAGGTCAAAGAGGTTCTTGCTTGCTTTCTCCTCTAGGATTTTTATGACTTCCTGTCTTACTTTGAGTTTATTTTTGTGTACTGTGTAAGAAAGTTGTCCAGGTTCATTTTTCTGCATGTTGCTGTCCAGTTTTCCCAGCACCATTTGCTGAAGAGACTGTCTTTATTCCATTGGTATTCTTTCCTGCTTTGTCAAAAATTAGTTGGCTATATGTTTGTGGGTCATTTCTGGGTTCTCTATTCTGTTCCATTGATCTGAGTGTCTGTTTTTGTGCCAGTACCATACTGCCTTGGTGTTGACAGCTTTGTAATACAGCGTGAAGTCCAGGATTGTGATGCCTCCGGCTTTGGTTTTCTTTTGGATTATTTTGGCTATTCGGGGTCTTTTCTGGCTCCTACAAATTTTAGGATTGTTCGTTCTAGCTCTGTGACAAATGCTGGTATTATTTCGGTAGGTATTGCCTATTAATATTTTGAGGAACCTTCATACTGTTTTCCAGAGTGTCTGCACCAGTTTGCATTCCCACCAACAATGAAAAGTGTTCCCTTTTTCTGCGTCCTTACCAGCCCTCTGTTGGTTTTTGAGTTTAAACAACACGTTTCTAAATAAGTGCCATGGGTCAAAGAAGTCTTGAAAGAAATGAAAGAAACAAAAACAAAAACAAAACAACCCATACAACTGAATGATAATAAAAACAAAACAAACTCTATGTGGGTTATAGCTCAACTAGAGCTTAGAGGGAAATTTACAGCAGTAAATGCTTATATTAGAAATGAGGCAAGATATCAAATCAGAAATCAGTGAAAATCTAAATAAGTGTAAATGTAAATAAAAATCTAAATATAAATCTAAGTAAATGTTGATGGATTAGAAGACTCAATATAGTAAAATTTCAGTTTTCCCCAAATTGATCTGTAGGTTTAATGCAATTCTTATTAAAATCCCAGTAAGGTTTTTGTAGAATAGACAAGCATATTCTAAAATTTATAAGGAATGGCCCTGGCCATAAAATAGCCTAAACGATGTTGAGGAAGAAGAATAAAATGGGAAGGGAATCATACGTCCTGATGTTCTAGCTTGCTGTATTGCTACAATAATCAAGACAGAGTGGTACCAGTAGAGAAATGGATGGATCAGACCCACAGATTGATACAACAGATTAGAGATCCCAGAAAAAACCCCACAAACGTGCCTTAGTAACTGTCTACAAAGGTGCAAAAGCAATTCCTTGGAGGAAGGATAACCTTTTCAACAAATGTTGGGGTAATTAGACATCCACAGGCAGAAAACCAACACCAAACCACACACACCAGAAGTACATGCACACATACACGTTTCTTTTAAACTTCACATCTTACGTAAAAATAAACTGAACATAGATCATGAGCTGAAGTAAATAAAGTAAAACTATAGCGGTTTTAAGAAAAAAGAGTTTAGGGGTTCCTGGGTGGCTCAGTCAGTTAAGCGTCCGACTTCGGCTCAGGTCATGATCTCATGGTTTGTGGGTTCGAGCCCCGCGTCAGGCTCTGTGCTGACAGCTCAGAGCCTGGAGCCTGTTTCAGATTCTGTGTCTCTCTCTCTGCCCCTCCCTTGTTCTCACTCTGTCTCTTTCTGTCTCAGAAATAAACATTAAGGGGTGCCTGAGTGACTCAGTCGGTTAAGCCTTCGACTTTAGCTCAGGTCATGATCTCACGTTCGTGGGCTCGAGCCCCGCATCGGGTTCTGTGCTGACAGCTCAGAGCCTGGAGCCTGCTTCAGATTCTGTATCTCCCTCTTTCTCTGCCCCTCCCTGCTCATGCTCTGTCTCTCTCTGTCTCAAAAAATAAATAAATAAAACATTTAAAAAATTAGTAAAAATAAATAAACATTAAAAAAAGAGTTAATAAAATTTTAAGTTTATGTATTTTGAGAGAGACAGGGACAGTATGAGTGGGGGAGGGCAGAGAGAGAGAGGGAGAGAGAAAAAAATCAATGTGAGGCTCGAACTCCTTTGTGAGATCATGACTTGAGCCTAAACTAAGAGTTGGATGCCCAACTGTCTGAACTGCCCAGGCTCCCCCCCTCCCCCTGCCGAAAAACAGAGTTTTTAAAAGAGAAATATGTCATCTCTCTTCTCACCGTGACTCTGTCCCTTGTATCCTTTTATCCTTTCATCGGTATTTCAGGACTGTTTGGACATAACACCTCTGGGAAGTTGTCACTTGTCCTGTGAGGCTGGCTGGGTCAGTCATCTGGTCATCTATCTCACAGGCTCCTGTGGTACCAGGCTGGACATTTGTCTTTTTCTCCGCTTGCCATGCCCAGCATCTGGGTCTTTTCATGCTTGGGAAATTCCCTTTTGAATTAGCTTTGTTTAGGGCAAGGGCCCATTGCCTGCCTCAGAAGCTAGGGAGGAGAGATACTGTTTCCTGGTACCACATGCTGACAATGTGAATATAACAGTATCATCGAGGATGGTCATTCTCTTTGCCTGAGACTTTGAGTATGGAGTGAGGGATGGGAAGGGCCTGGGATGTGGAGGATTCATTCTTGGGCTCGTGGTCCTGGTGACGGGAGCCACAGAGCGTTGGCGTCTGCAGTAGATCACATCTGAGGGATTGGGAGGTGGTCCTGTGGCCAGCCCTCCTTCATGCCTACCTTTCTAAAGATTCTATGCTCTGTGGGGTCCTTTTAATAAATCCCCTCTCTTTGGCCAGATTCAGTTTCTGTTGCTTGCAAAAGAATCTTGATTGATTCAATCACCTAGCATAATAGTATTGCACATTTTGCGTGTTTACTTGCCATTTCTTCCTCAAACGAGATCATGGTGAGGGGCTCTTTCTTGTTCATTATTGTACTTTTAACACACAGCATGCTTCAGGCATATTAACCTTTCAGGAAATAATGAAATGTGCAGGTCTTCAACTTTGTTTTTCCACTGGTGTGATATTTAGTGGTAATACCCTGTGATTTTGGCATTTCGTGGGCTTTTATGTTTAGTGTTCAGTGCTATTTGCAAGATTTGAATGTTTTGTTTGCCTTTTGGATATTTTATTGGCAACTTGGAAGAGAATTTGTAGTTCTCTTGAACAATATTTTCCCTTCACTCTTTAGTTTTCCTAATGCAAGTACCAAGTGAGTTGGACCGGAGTACCCTTTTCTATCAGGACAGAAGAAAAGATTTTGTGATTAACCAACATAGTGATCAAGCTGGTAGATTTTTTTGTAACTTTCTTTCATTGGGGCTAGCATTAAAATGTTAGAGCACACTGATGTATAGTATACATACACACGCACACACTCATGCACATACACACATATGGGCTCACGTGTCTCCTTATTTGTTCCTGTTGTTAATTCCATCATATTCCAGTCACAGTTGCAACGAGGCAACATCTCCGTTATCTTGGGTGACTTCGTTTTGCCTGGATGACTTTGTTTTGCCTCTCTCCTGGGGAGTACCTTTGATTGTACCTCCTGAGCACTCTTCCCCTTCCCTCCAATAATATGAGCCAAGTCACCTGACCTTTCTTGCACAGCCTCCTCACGAGTTGCACTTTTACTGAAATCAAGCCTATCTTGAAGAGTTTGTAGATGGATTTTTCCAATGGCACCTGAAAATGCTTGATATTATCTTGTGATTCCAACTCTAAGTTTATCTTTTAATTAATTAATTAATTAATTAAATTTTTAAAATGTTTTTTATTTATTTTAGAGAGACAGAGAGAGACAGTGCAATCAGGGGAGGGTCAGAGAGAGAGAGAGGGAGACACAGAATCTGAAGCAGGCTCCAGGCTTTGAGCTGTCAGCACAGAGCCCAATGCGGGGCTCAAACCCACGAACTGTGAGATCATGACCTGAGCTGAAGCCAGATGCTTAACCAGCTGAGCCACCCAGGCACCCCGACTCTAAGTTTATCTTACAGTATTTCTTCAAATTATTCATTCTTACTAGACTCACTGTGGTTTTACTCCTCGCATATTAAATAGTGTCCTATTTTGGGGGAAAATCTGTCTCTTATATACATGTCACTTGTCCCCACGACTGTTTCAGTATGTTCAACTTCCCATTCCACTGACATAGAATGTTAGAATATGCCCCGGGACACATTCCCTTACCCACCCTCCCTTTTCAAAGCAGAGATACTCTTAGGAGTGCTACTGCCCTCTTGGAGCCTGTCTAATCTATCCCTTGGTATATATATTACTGTACTAATATTATTTGAGGCGGTTGAATGGATTTGGAAATGAAAGCATCAGTGTGGTCTTCTCTATAGGGCTTTCAGAGTTAATGGATCATAAGTTTATTTCATTGGGTTTTAGAAAACTTAAAGCACCATCAAAACACTATAATGTTAATTTTCTGCATCATGCGGATACCGTAGGGGCATTTATGGTTATGAAATGCTCGCTTTTTTTTCTTAAAAGTGATGCCTTGTTGTTTTGTTTCTTTGCCTTGAGGATTTTATTCAAGTTGTCATTTGGTTTTTACTTTTGCAGTCGATGCTCCGAGGGAGAGGAGGTTGCTACAAACATACATTCTATGGCATCGAAAGTCATCGATGCATGGAAACTACCCCAAGTTTGGCATGTGCAAATAAATGTGTCTTCTGTTGGCGGTAAGTAAGAAGGAATCGCTGTGGTGACCGCATCTGTAACCATCAGTAATAATCGGTTTCTGTTCAGCATTGCATTCAAATTTACCTCCCGTTCAAGTACTAACCAGGCCCGACCCTGCTTAGCTTCCGAGATCAGACGAGATTGGGCGAGTTCAGGGTGGTGTGGCCATAGACACATTCAAATTTACCCAGAGCTCTGCTGGTGTTAGAAGTAATCCCCATTTCCATTTCTAATATTATATATTTACGCATTTGTTTTTCCTCGACCAGTTTTGTCAGGGGTTTGCCAAGTTTTTGTCTTTTCGAAGACGTAGATTTTAGCTTTGTGAATCCTTTGCATTATAGCTCTGTCTTCTTGTTCAGTAATCTACTATTCTTTTTATACCTTGTTCTTTTTCTAACTTAAATTAGACTGTTAGCTCATGAGTATTCAGTCTTCTGTAAATCCTTAATCAGGAATTTTCATCTAAGTACTTCTTCAGCTGCGTTCCGTAGATTTTGATTATTAAAAACGTTTTTTTATTTGTGTATAGTTGACACACATGGTAGGTTCAGGTGTGCAACATAGTGATCAGCAAGTTGGTACCTTATGCTGTCCTCGCAAGCATAGCTCGTCTGTCACTGTGCAACACCGTTACAATGCGCTTGAATGTGTTCCTTCGTCTGCATCTTTTATTCTTGTGACTTATTCATTCCGTAAGTGGAAACCTATATCTCTTACTCTCCTTCGCCCATTTTGCCCATCCCCTTCCCTCTCCTTTCTGACAACCTGAATCAGTTTGTTCTCTGTATTTATAGCTCTGATTCTTTTTATTTGTATCTTTGTTTATTCGTCTGTTTTGTTTTTAGATGCTTTATATAAATGAAGACATATATGATCTTTGTCTCTGTCTACCTTATATCACGTAGCATAATACCCTTGTGGTCCATCCGAGTTGTAGCACATATGATACCTCGTTCTTTTTGATGGCTCAGTAATATTCCACTGTACATATACACCACATCTTCTTTATCCACGGGTCTGTTGATGGTCACTTAGGCTGCCTCCATATTGTGGCTCTTGTAAATAATGCTGCAATAAACTGGGGTGAACGTATCTTCTCGTTTCCTTTGGGTAAATACCCAGTATGAATCCTATGGTAATTTTATTTATAATTTTTTAAAGAATCTCCATACTGTTTTCCACAGCGGCTGTACCAGTTTTCATTCCCAACAACTGTGCAGTAGAGTTCCTTTTTCTCCCCACCCTCACAAATGCTTGTTATTTCTTGTCTTTTTTATTCTAGCTATTCTGACAGGTGTGAGGTGACGTCTCATTGATGTGTTGATTTGCATTTCCTTGATGATTGGTGATGTTGAGCATCTTTTCATGTGTCTGTTGGCCATCTGGATGTCTTTTTAAAAAAAATGCCTATTCAGGTCCTCTGCCCATTTAAAATCAGATCATTTGCTTTTTGGTGTTGACTTTTATGCATTCCTTATATATTTTGGATACTAATCCCTTATCAGAAGAAATTTGCAAACATCTTCTCCTGTTTAGTAGATTGCCTTTAGTTTTGTTGATTGTTTTCTTTGCTGTGCAGAAGCTTTTTTATCCCCCCTGAAGTCCCAGTAGTTTAATTTTGCTTTTGTTAACCTCGCTTGAGAAGACATATCTAGAAAAATGTTACTATGGTCACCGTCAAAGAAATTACTGCCTATGCTCTCTTCTAGGAATTTTTTTTATGGTTTCAGGTCTCACATTTAGGTTTTTAATTCACTTTGAGGTTTTTTTTTTTTTTATGGTGTTTGAAAGTGATCCAGATTCATTCTTTTGCATGTGGCTGTCCACATTTTCCCAGCACCATTTATTGAAGACACTATCCTTTCCCCATTATATATTCTTCCCTGCTTTGTCATAGATTAACTGACCACTGAATCCTGGGTTTGCTTCTGAACTATCATGTTCCATTGAGCTATGTGTCTGTTTTTGTGTCTGTACTGTTTTGGTTACTGCGGCTTTGTAGTATGTCTTGAAATCTAGAATTGTGATGCCTCTAGCTTTTTTTTTTTTTTTCACGCATGCAAAAGCAAAGGGCTTTATTACGGGTTTAGGCTCGCCGGGGCCTAAACTCGGGCTCACAGACTTTACCGGCGTGGTGGATCCATGCTGAGAGCCCCGAACAAAGGTGGGGCAGGGCTTTTATGAGTTTGGGAAGGGGGCATTACAGGAAATGGTGACACAGGTACAGTGATCCAATCATTATTATACAACAGGTTTATCCAATTACAATATTTAGAGTGTTAACCAATTAGAGTAGACCCAGGACCCAGGACCCTCACATAGGGTGTAACTAGCCTTTTCTAGGCCTGCCCTTAGGAATGTTAAGGGTATTACAAGGGTGGTCCCTCTTGCCTTGGGCAGTGTGTGCTCTTCTATTGTCTCAAACCTGCGTCCTTACATTCCCCCCTCTGTCTT
>NC_043707.1:23572973-23576389 GCF_006229205.1 Suricata suricatta
AGTCGGTCCACTTAACTCCAGAGAGATACCTGAAACTTTAATAGGGGCTGACCCCCATCATTAAATATCATCCCCACAGACTAACAAGCCTGAGATCTAACAACAAATATTCAAAGACACTCAGAACTAGAATAACATTTACAGTAGTGCATTGCTGAAACATAGTTTTTCTCTCTAAAAAAACCTCCATTATCAGAGATAGCCAAATCGAGACTAATGCATTGGTGGAACCGAGTCCAGTCTTAACAACCCTGGCCTAATTATTTACATAAGCTCAGCAAGAATAAAGATTGTTCATGAGGACTTTATAAGGCTTGCTTTGCTGGGTCCTTTTATAAGGAATCTCCAGGTGGAACTTTTAGTAGCTGCTCTGGGCCAGAAGCCAAGCCAAGCACATTCCGTCAGACAGGCCTGCAATACCTGTTGAATTGGGCCAATTCCTCTTCCTGAGGCTCCCAACATGTGCTGAAGTTCCTGCACCTGCCAGGAAGTGACCTTCTTTACTCACCTGGGGAGGCTGCTGGGAACTCTGTGAGCAAGGTATCCAGCCAGCATTTCCACGAGGCTTTATGGCTCCATGTTCCATAAAGTCAACCTTAGTTTCTTAAAGCTGTCAGGTCATCTCTGAGCCTATGCCTGACTCTTGAATAGGACATTCCAGTCAAAGCTTTAGTAAAATAACCAGTATTTCCAATGGTGTCCTACTATAAAGTGAACAGATTCTTATTGAACTTATACAAACAATTGTAATGGCCATGCAAGAAAGAATACTCACTGAGTTTTCGAATATCAGATGGTTTAAGTAGAGAGAAAAGATAAATGCTCTAGACAAACAAATACTTTATAACATCATAGATATCTTAAGAGAAAGTTTCTTAAGCAAACATTAAAGGACCAACAATATTTCCAACAAGAGTTACAAAACTATAATTTCCCATGTTTAAACCCTTCATTTACATAGTCTTAACAAGAGCAGTCCAAAGGTCCAGAAAAACTTGTCTTTTGAAAGAGAAAAGCAGAATTTCAACCTTATACCAATATACCTTTAATATTCCATTCATCTCAACCTCACACATAAAATTTCTTTTTTTAATGATTTCCCTACAGGAACCTTTGGCAACTTTCCTTTGCCTTTAAACTTTTTCCCCAAAGTCATTTCTCTTTAAACAACCAGTCTCATCTAAGACAAAATTACGTTTTTTTTACCCTCAACAAAAATGTACTTTTATTTCTTGTATTTTCCTTACGTATCCCCAGTTTCCTGCATATAGGGTTGCTTTTCCTATTTTTCCCATCAGTCTGAACCTTTCATTTCCAATTGAGGACTTAGTAGCCAGAACTTTTCTTCTTAGATGGTACTTTTATGAACCGATTAAGTACAACGCAGCTTTTTAACAGTTCCAAATACCTCCAGTTGTTTCGCCACGAGTCAAAAGCACAAGCATCTACAGACCTACCAATCCCTAGTTGTGGCTTTTAGTTTTGATCTTATTAGACAGCCAGTGAATTTAATCTTAATTTATCAAAGCAAAACCTTTCCCTAGTTAATTTTGATCTGGAAATTTGATGCAAAAACCTGACTTCCAGGGTTTTTGTTTCTTCTCACCTAAGGCAGAGGAAGAACCTGTTGCCTCAGGCAACTTATGCAAATTGGCCTTTCCCCACCCAGTGGATGTGGGCTACATCTCCTCTAGAGTATTCAGGGAGCTCAGGAAGGTGGGGCTACCCTTTAATGGCCTGAGTCAGTTATGCGGGCTGGCCCTTCCCCACCCAGGTGGTACAGAAGAATGGGGGAAGGGAGAGCAAGGCGGGCAGAGAAGGAGAGTTTCCAGTTTTAAACTTTTAGCTGTTAACCTGGGAAATGAGGGAGAAGCCCTCACTTCTACAAGGCAGAGGAACATAGAGAGTCAGTGTCCCCTTCAGTATGATTCTATCTCAGCCAGACCAATAAGGTCTCCTTCTCTGCACAGTCCCATAGGCTTTTCGGGATCTTAAGGATGCCCACCCGTGGAGCCACAGACTCGAACTCGGCAGGTAAGCCAGACCGAGCCGCCCACTCACACTCACATACACACTAGAGGTTACCAAATTTCCTCCCATAGACTTTCCACAGACAAGACCAAAAACAATGACAGTAACAACTGGACAAACAAGTACAGAAGTGGCCACAAAACAGGTGGTTACAGATTTACTAAAGGGCCGACTGATGTCTCGGTGTGGCCCTGGGATAGGAAGTCATGATTCCAGGCTTTTACTTAATACCCCAGACAAAAGCACATGTGCATTTAAAATTTAGATGATAAACTAGCTTACCTCTGGAGGTTCTAACAGGTGACTCTCACAGATTACTGGTGCCATTTTCAGGGTGGGAGAAAAGACAAGAGTGCCTCCCCAGCTTCCAAAACCAGATATTCTTGGGAGTGCCTTTTCTCTTAGCCCCTGAGACTGGGAGGAGACAATGAGGCATATCACATCCAAGTAGGTGCAGAAACAAAGAATGGGAGGGGACGCCAGAAATGTTAATGAAGAGCTCTAATACTTCTGGTTTCTCAGGTGGTGGTAATTTTTGCTGCTAGGATCCTAGGAGAAAGAAGAGATTTTAACCAGGGCAGGGAGGTCGAAGGTTCCATCTTCTGGCCATCCAATGTTGAAGGTCGGCCATTTGTTCCTGCAAAAAAAGACCTAGGGGTTTGAAGTAGACAGTCCCATGTCCCCGTCAGTCAGAGTCACAATCAAAATTACACTTAGATGCACAGCAAACAGATAATTACACTTCGCCTTCGTCCCGGTGAGGACTCACACTTTGCCTCCCTCCCTCGGAGGACTTAGACAAACAGTTGCACAGCAAACAGATGCACAGAGAGGTATACACAAGAGTCTCCAACAGAAACGAAACCCTGCTGCTGCCACCAGCAGGCTTTCTAACAGACAGACAGGGGGACCCAATCTTTTCCCGTTCTCTGGGGTCCCTGTAAGCGCCGCGGGACTGGAACCCTCTCTCAAACCTTACACAAACGCGAATGAGTGCCCTACTTACACCTGTGTCTCCAACAGATGCCGCACTTGCCACTCGTTATCTCCGCGAGTGCAGACAGGTAGCGATGCTTGCCCATGGAATTACAGACAGTTTGTTTCCCTCCCGAGAAGGGCTTACACAAACAAAGCACACAGAGAAACATACCACACCAGACAGATGCACAGAAAGACCTAATGGAGTCTCGCTGCTGCCACCAGCAAAACTCCCTGCAGGTGAACCGGCTCTCCGGCCTTCCGGTGGGGTCCTAGACCCCACTCGCCCAACCTACTATAGGTGAACCGGCTCTCCGGCCTCCCGGTGGGGTCCTAGACCCCACTCGCCCAACCTACTATAGGTGAACCGGCTCTCCGGCCTCCCGGTGGGGTCCTAGACCCCACTC
>NC_043707.1:23576489-23622459 GCF_006229205.1 Suricata suricatta
CATGATTAATAGGAGAACTAACCCCAGTCTCTGTTCCACTTAGGTCAAGCAGTCAAGCGTACACATTTTCAAGTAGGGGAAGCAGGGTCCCAAAGGCCACACAGCACTTCTGGCTGGATGGACCCCAACAAGTGTACTCACCAGCCGGCGATTAGGCCCAACATGTTGGGGTCCCAGGAGTCTGCGGGGCAGGATTCCCGGCCAATGCACCATATGTAATACCCAAGATTTCTTTATCGTCTCCAAAAACCAGAAACCGCCAGGGAGATCTAGTCACACATGCAAAAGCAAAGGGCTTTATTACGGGTTTAGGCTCGCTGGGGCCTAAACTCGGGCTCACAGACTTTACAGGTGTGATGGATCCATGCTGAGAGACTGATACCTCTAGCTTTTTACTTTTCTCTCAAGATTATTTTGGGTATTAGGGTCTTTTGTGGTTCCATATAAATTCCATATAGTTTTTATAGTTCCATATAAATTTTAGTATTATTTGTTCTAGTTCTGTGAAAAATACTTTTGGTATTATATTGAATCTGTAGATACTTTGGATAGTATGGACATTTTGACAATATTAATTCTTCCAATCCATGAGCTTGGGATATCTTTCCATTTGTTTGTGTCATTTTCGATTTCTTTCATAAGTGTTTTATGGTATTCAGAGTACAGGTCTTTCACCTCCTTGGCTAAGTTTATTCCTACATATTTTATTCTTTTTGGTACCATTGTAAAATGGGATTGTTTTATTTCTCTTTCTGCTACTTTGTTATTAGTACATAGAAATACAACCAATTTCTGTGTATTAATTTTGTATCCTGTAACTTGATTAGTTAATTTTATTCAATTGTAAATCTTTTCTAATTTCTATTATGGCTTCCAAAGATGTATTTAAAAAAATTACACATAAATTAGATTTGGGAGCTATATTTTTGTTTATGAATTTCAACCAAATTGGGGGCCCCAGGGTGGCTAATTTGGTTAAACACCTGACTTTTTCGGCTCAGGTCATGATTTCAAGGTTTGTGAGTTCAAGCCCTGTGTTGGGCTGTGTGTTGACAGCACGGAGCCTGCTTGGGATTCTCTCTCCCTCTCTCTCTCTGCCCCCTCCCTCTGCCCATCTCCCTACTCATGTGTGTGCATGTTCATACGTGCTCTTTCACTCTCTCTCAAAATAAATAAACTTAAAAAGAAATTCAGCCAGTTTATAGTACATGATTTTTAGTACAAGTTACTTAAAATGTATTGAGTACTGTATGGCAGTAGAAATGGTTAGAGTTTATAAATTTATCATATACTAGTGAAAAGAGGGTACTTTTTTCTGAAATTTATTCATTTATTTTGAGAGAGAGAGAGAGAGAGAGCGAGAGAGCGAGAGAGCAAGTGTGAGTAGGGGAGGGGCAGAGAGAGAATCCCTAGCAGGTGCAGAACCTGACTGGGGTCTTGAACTCATTAACTGCGAGATCATGACCTGAGCTAAAATCAAGAGTTGGACTCCCAACTGACTGAGATACCCCAGGCACGCCAAAAGAGGGTATTTTTAATTGTTGGGTAATAAAACAGCAATAATATTTATTCTGTATAACTGATTTTTTTTCTTATCATTATTTAGCCATCCTCTTTGTCCAAAATAATGCTTTTTTGCTTTAAAGTCTATGCTTTCTGATACTAATATAACTATACTAAATTTCTTTTGATTACTAATTCTTGCCAAGTCTTCCTTTTTCTTCCCTTATGTAACTTAGGTCTTTGTGCATGCTTGTATTTCAGGTGGGCTGCTTATAAACAAGTGTTTAGCTGGATAAATTTTTTTAAATCTACATTATTGAAGCTTTGTTTACATACAATGAAATGCATTTGTTTAAAAATGTTTAACAATATTTATTTTAGAGAGAGAGACAAAGTGCAAGCAGGGGAGGGGCAGAGAGAGAGGAAGACAACAAAATCTGAAGCAGGCTTCAGGCTCTGAGCCATCAGCACAGAGCCCAATGTGGGGTTGGAACCCGTGAACCATGAGATCATGACCTGAGCTGAAGTTGGATGCTTAACCAACACTTAACTACTGAACCACCCAGGCACCTTGAAATGCATTTGTTTAAAAAATACAGATCAGTGAATTTTGGTATATGTGTACATCTGTGTGACTGTGACCATGATCAAGATGAAGGACATTTTCTGGGTGCCTGGGTGGCTCAGTTAAAAGTGTCGGACTTTTGGTTTTGGCTCGGGTCATGATCTCATGATTCATGAGCTGAACTCCATGTTGGGCTCTGTGCTGGCAGTGTGGAGCCTGCTTGGGATTCTCTCTTCCCCTCTCCCCCTCGCAGGCTCACATGCTCTCTGTCTCTCAAAAATAAATAGATAAACTTCTAAAAATATATATTAAACAAAAGATGAAGGACATTTTCATTAGTACTGGAGATTCCCTTGTGTTCTGCCTCCCAGTTAATTTCTCTTGTCTTATCCTAGCACCAGGCAAAGTAATTTACTTTATGACATGTGTATTAGTTTGCTTTTTCTATAGAGTTGCTTAAAAATGGAATCATTCAGTATGCATTTTTGTGTCTCGTTTCTTTGCTCACACATTTTTGAGATTCATTCATGTTACATACATCAGTAATTTGTTCCTTTTTGTTGCTGAAGCACAGTCTGTTGTGTGGTTATACCAGTTTGTTTCTCCATTCACCTCTAGTTGAATATTTGATGTGTTTCCAGGCTTTGACTAGATTCTGAACAAAGCTGCTATGAACATAAGTGTATAAGTCTTTTATAGACTGGTATTTTCTTCCTGTTTATTTATTTTTTGAGAGAGAGAGCATGCGTGCGCACACGCATGTGCGAGTAGGGGTGAGGCAGAGAGACGGCAACAGAATCTGAAGCAGGCTCCAGGCCCTGAGCTGTCAGCATAGGATCACGACCAGAGCCGAAGTTGAATGCTTAACCCACTGAGCCTTCAGGCACCTCTATAGACCCAGTATTTTCACTTCTATATGGAATTGCTGCATTTTATTTTATTTATTTATTTATTTTTTGGTGCCGAGACCCAGGATTGAACAGGAATTGCTGCATTTAAAAAAAAAGTTTTTAATGTTTATTTTTGAGAGAGAGAGACAGCATGAACAGGGGAGGGACAGAGAGAGAGGGAGATACACAATCGGAAGCAGGCTTCTGGCTCCGAGCTGTCAGCACAGAGCCCAAGACGGCGCTCAAACCCACAAGCCATGAGACCATGACTTGAGCCAGGTTGGACACCTAACTGACTGAGCCACCCAGGCACCCCTGGAATTGTTGGACTTTTAGAAGTCTATTGGGAGTTTAGTTGGTGGTACTTATTGTGATTGTTGATATTGATAAATATTGATAATACAGTGACAAAATATTTACTTTCATTTTGTGATTTGAGTTTACCTTGCTTTTCTACATTTTATTCTTTGTCTTTTTTTTTTTTTTTAAGATTACTTTAAGGCTAAAGTATCAGTTTGGGTGTTTTGCTTTAGGAGGCTTTTTTTTTTTTATTTATCTTGCTGGAAATTCAAGCTGTTGAATTCAAATGTTGTCTTTAAGCCAATTACAGTCCATCATATGTAGAATTGAATCTTTTAAAGTTGGAAATTTTGGGGCGGCTGGGTGGCTCAGTCGGTTAAGCCTCCAACTTCGGCTCAGGTCAGATCTCACGGTCGTGGGTTCGAGCCCCACATCAGGTCTGTGCTGACAGCTAGCTCAGAGCCTGGAGCCTGCTTCCGGTTCTGTGTCTCCTTCTGTCTCTCCCCCTCCCCCTCTCATGCTCTGTCTCTCTCTGTATCAAAAATAAATAAAACATTAAAAAAAATTTAAAGTTGGAAATTTTAAGTGAAAGAAAATGTCTAAATTGCAGAAATCTTTTGTGCTTGCTACTAATCCATTTTTTCTCTTTCACCAACGCCTGTTTGCTTTTCACCGTCTCAATTCTCTGTTGGCTGGCTAATGTCTCCATTGTAGCTTGATTTATTATGATAACTAGTGACTTACTATCAAATCAAATAGAGCTGACTTAATTCTCCTCTAATTTGAACTCCAGGAAAATATGCTAGAAAACAAGGACCTCTACTTCTATTGGATTCAGACACACCTGTCTTTTCTAGTGTTTTCTCCCAACTTTTAAATTTCCTCTTTTAGCTCTTTGGCTTATTTTTTGCCTGATGAATTCTTTCTGATTCTGTCCTTGGCTTTTTGTTGTTGTTGTTGCTCCATGTTATGATGGGAGGAGCAGTAAACCATCTCCATGGCTTCATTAAATACCTGGAGTTTGACACTTTTATATTCTTTATCTCTAGCCCATTTCCCTTCTGAGTTTTCATCCGTTGTTTGCAGTTGCCTATTGGATGTATTGTCTCAGATGATCCACAGGGACTTTAAGCTCCGTTTGTCCACAGTGGAATCTGTTTTACTGTTAACCTCTTTTTCCTATTTTGGTAACGGCACCATCAGTTATCCAGTGGCTTAGGCTGAAAATCTCCTCTTCCTCTAACTCACTATATCCATTTGTATACTTAATTCCATTTTAGATTCTCAGTACTTCACCCTTTAGCAACCAGAATGATTTAATACTTTCCAGTCTGTGCCATTTCTTGATTTATCTATCATATTGGTACAAGAGCTGTAATTCTTTCTTTAAAGAAGTTTTTATATCATTGGTCATAAAAGTAATCCATTTTTATTATAGAAACTTTTAGAAAATACCAAAAAGTGTAAAGAGAAACAACTAACTACAATTCCAGAATTCAGACAAATCATAGATAATGCTCTGCAGTATTTGCTTTCATTCTTTTTTTTCTGGGTCTTCTCACTTTTTAAAAAATGTGGTTGAAATCATTGTCTACTTTCTGTTTTACATCCTATTTTTAGTCTTTAAAATAGGACTCTTGTTCTATCATTAAAATATTATAAACTTTTTTGTCTTAAAATAATTCTAGGGGTGCTTGGGTGGCTTAGTGTTAAGCGTTCACCTTTGGCTCAGATCTGTGGGTTCGAGCCAGCGCTGTGCTGACAGCTCAGAGCCTGGAGCCTGCTTCGGATTCTGTGTCTCTGTCTCTTTCTGCCCTTCCCTGCTCGCTCTCTGTCTCTCAAAAATAAATGTTAAAAAAAATTAAAGTAATTATAGATTTACAGAAGAGTTACAAAGGTAGTAGAGTTTCTCTATGTCTTTCACCTAACTTTCCTTACTGTTAAGAAAGACCTTACTTAACTCTGGAACAATGGTCAAAACCAAGAAATTAATATTGATGCAATGCTATTAATGAAACTGGAAACCATTTGAGTTTCATCAACTTTCCCACTAATGTCCTTTTTTCTTTCAGGATTCAGTTTGGGATCCCACATCACATTGAGTTGTTGTTATGTCTTTTTAGTTTTCTCTAGTCTGCCATAGTTCTTCAGTTTTTCCTTGTTTTTTATGACCTCGACACCTTTGAAGAGTTTTGGTCAGATATTTTGTCTAATGTTTTCTTATGGTTAAAGTGAAATTAGGGATTTGGGGAAGACTACCATAGAAGGGAAGTGACCTTTCCAGCAGGTCCTATTAAGGGATATATAATATCAATATGTCCTGTTACTGGTGTTGCTAACCTTTATCACTTGATTAAGGTAGTGTTTGCCAGGCTTTCAAGTGTAAAGGTCCACCTTAAAATTTATTTCTCTGTTGTAATGAATAAATATTTTGGAAAGATACTTTGAGCCGATGCAAATATGCTGTTTCTCTTTAAGCATTTGCCTACTAAATTTTTCATTTGTTTGTGCATTTTTGCCTGTATCTTACTTTGGTGTTCTAATGATCTTTCTTTCTTTCTTTCTTTCTTTCTTTCTTTCTTTCTTTCTTTCTTTCTTTCTTTCTAAATAATAATTGGAATTCTTCTATAAGGAAGAACCATTTCTCCCTCATTTTAAAATTTATTATGTTAATTTGGACTCAAGGATATTTATTCCTTTGGTTCTAATCTAATACTATTATTATTTACTGCTCATATTTTTCTAGCTTTCGCCAGTAGGAGTTTTGTTGGGTTGACTTCGTGTCTTTTCTTTCATTGAAAACACTGTATTATCTGATTCCAGAAGAGGTTTCAGGCTCAACTTATGTTTTCCCTGCTCAGCCTTGGAATCATCCACTTCTCTAAGGATGCTTAGTTCCTCTTTATTTAGAGTCTAAAATTTGGATGCTTGCTATGCTCATTTTTATTGAGGTGTTAGTGCTTCCAGGCCTTCTCAGCAGAAAGAAGTAGAAGATATATGTATGTGTGTATTAAAATACAGAACCATGAATTTTTACTGGTACCTTCAACTCCTGCCAGCATCATAGAGCTGATTCTAATATTCCTTTATTGTTTATTTGTAACTTTTTTCTTGGGTGGCAAGAAACCCGGCCTGGCTGTTACCATCCACAACGTAATTACCTTCAGTCATAGTTACATGCATGTGAAGGACTTTTAGAATTGCAAACTGACACCATTGTGAGAAATTATTTTAGGATGGCTTTTTCTGGCTTTCTTATCAGGATGATGCTGGTCTCATAGAATGAGTTAGGAAGTGTTCCCTCCTCTCTTATTTTTTGGAAAAGTTTGGGGAAGAATTGGTGTTGATTCTTTGAGTGGTTAGAGAAGTTCACCAGTAAAACCTGTTTTGGGGCTTTTCTTTGCAAGGAGGTTTTAATTACTGATTCACTTGTCATAAGTTGGTTTAGATTTTCCATTTCTACGTGAGTCAGTTTTGGGAACTTACATAGTTCTAAGAATTTGTTCATTTTGTCTAGTTTATCTAATTTGTTGGCATGTAGTTGTTTATAGTCTTTTCCTAAACCTCTTTATTTTTGTAAGGTTGGTAGTAAGGTATTAAGTTTCATTTCCGAATTTACTAATTTGAGTCTTCTTTTTTTTTCCAATCTAGGTAAAGGTTTGTTGGTGTTGTTGATCTTTGCAAGACTCAGCTTTTGGGTTCACTGATTTTTCTCTAATGTTTTTGTTTCTATTCTGATCTTCATTATATCCTTCCTTTTGCTGCCTTGGGCATAGTTTGCTTTTCTTTTTCTTGTATTTTATGGTATATAGTTAGGGAATTGATTCTTTCTTAATGTTGGTGTTTATAGCTATAAATTTCCCTTGAGCACTGTTTGAGGTACATTCCATTCATCTCTTACGTATTTTGTAATTTCCCTGTTTACTTCTTTGATCCATTGGTTGTTTCAAAGTGTTACGTTTAATTTCCACCTATTAATATTTCAGTTTTCTTTCTGTTCTTTATTTCTGATTTTTATTCCATTGTGGTTGAAGCAAATATTTTGTATGATTTCAGTCTTTTAAAATCTATTGACCCTTTTTTATGGCCTAACATATGGTACATCTTAGAAAATGTGCTATGTACACTTGGGGAAAAAATGTGTATTCTGATGTTTTTGGTTATGTTGTTCTGTTTATGTCATAGGCATTATTGGTTTATTATATTGTTCAAATGTATTATTTCTTCATTGATCTTCTGCCTAGTTCTGTCTACTATTTAAAATGTGGATTTGAATTTTATAATTATTAATTTGGAACTGTATTTTCTCCTAAGCTTATAAATTTCTGCTTCATATATTTTGGTGTTCTTTTATTAAGTATGTATTTTGATTTAATTGTTAACATATTCTTGATGGATTAACTTGTTTATGAATATAATGTTCTCCTTTTTTTGGTAGCGATTTTTGACTTAAAGTCAAAATTCTAAGTTTTGTATAACTGCATCAACCCTCTTTGGTTACTATTTGCATTAAGTGTTTTTTCTTCCTTTCAGTTCTATTTGTGTCTTTGGATCTAAAGTGAATCTCTTGTAGGCAGCATATTCTTAGATTTTATTTTTAAGTTTATTTATTTATTGTGTGAGACAGAATTGGGGGAGGAAGGGCAGAAAGAGAGAGAGATATAGGGAATCCCAATCAGGCTCCCCACTATCAGTGAAGGGCCGTAAGCAGGGCTCGAACTCATGAATTGTGAGATCATGACCTGAGCTGAAACCAAGAGTCTTAACTGACTGAGACACCCAGGGGCCCCTAGATTTTTTTTTTTTTAATATCCATTTGCCAATTTCTGCTTAAAAAAAATTTTTTTTATGTCTTTTACTTATTTTTGAGAGACAGAGAGACGGTGCGAGCAGGGGAGGGTCAGAGAGAGACAGACACACACAGAATCTGAAGCAGGATCTAAGCTCTGAGCTGGCTGTCAGCACAGAGCCCACAGCAGGGCTTGAACCCACAAACTGTGAGATCATGACCTGAGCTGAAGCTGGTGCCTTAACCGACTGAGCCACCCAGGCGCTCCTCTGTTTTTGTTTTTTTTTTTAAATGTTTATTTTTAAGAGAGAGACAGAGCGTGAACAGGGGAGGGGCAGAGAGAGAGAGAGAGGGAGACACCGAATCTGAAGCAGGCTCCAGGCTCTGAATGTCGGCACAGAGCCCGATGCAGAGCTTGAACTCATGGACCTTGAGATCATGACCTGAACTGAAGTCAGCTGCTTAACCAATTGAGCCACCGAGGCACCTCCATCTCTGGCTTTTAATTAGAGCATTTAATCCATTCACTTTTGCTCTTTGTTTTTGTAAATTTCGTATCTTTTTGGCTGCACACTTTATTCCTGCCTCTTCTGTGTTTGATTTTTTGCTGTGTACTATTTGACTCCATTATGTTTCCCTTTTGGCACATTTTTTTAGTTATTTTTTTCATGGTTATTTCTCTCAGGATTAAAACTAACCTTTTAAACTTACAACATTCTACATTTAATTTTTTTATTTGTGGCAGTTCTGTAAAGTTGGCATGAATCCTGCATTAGCAAATACTAAACTGTGACTTTTAGGGGAAATAAAGGATTAGGTTCTTGCACGTCTCTTGGCACAACATATTTGCCATCTTTCAGTACATAACTTTGTTTTATGTGTGTTTCTGTTTAAAGATGCTTTATTTTATATATACTGTTGATTCATTAACATTGAACTTACAGCCAACAGCTCTATAATTCTCGCCCGAATGAAGCTTACCTAACACATGTATTTTCCCTGCAAGGTGCATCACATTCTTGTACTTAAGAACCGTACCTGGCACGTTAGCGCTGTGCTTGGAAACTATTTTAAATAGCAACATCACTAACAAAAAGCACAAAGTGCAAAAAACGGGACATTAAGTTGACTGCCAAAAGAACACTTGTTTGCAGTACGAGGTCTTAAACCAAAGGCAAAGAGAACATTGCCTTGTTTGACCTCAGTTGGGAATGTGTGGACTGGGCGACTCAGAGTTTTTGCTACTGTCTGAGTGGCCATGAATGACCACAAATATGCCTCAAGTATTGATTTTGGGGTTACAGATAAACTTTAGCAAGTTGGTAATTTTGTATACATGGAATCAGCAAATAGTGAGGATTGACTTTATTTTGAACTGTTACCACTTTTGGTTCAACAGTATTCAAAAACTGCTCATGCAGAACGTCATTCCCTTTCCTTTATGTTGTTGTCACAAATTACAACTTTATGCATTGTGTGCTCATTAATATACACTTGTGATTATTGTTATATACATTTGTCTTTTAAATTGTTTAGGAAAAAAAGAGGAATTAGAATCCAAAAGTGCAGTAATACGAACCTCTGTATTTGGCTATGTAGTAACCTTTATGGTGTTCTGTATTTATTTGTGTGGTGCACTTCTGTCTGTCTAGTGTCCTTTCATTTCTGCTTAAAGGGTGGCCTTCAGCATTTCTTGTAGTGTAGGTCTTAAAATTTCCTTCAGTTTTAAAGAATTGCTTTGCCAGATATAGAACTCCTGGCTGACATTTTTTTTCCTTTTGGCATTTTAAATACGGCACCCCACTGCGTCCTGACCTCAATTGTGTCTGCTGAGAAATTGACTGTTAATCATACTGAGAATCCCTTGTATGTGATGAATATCTTCTCTTGCTTCCTTCAAGATTCTTGAATCCTTTGTTTTTCATGTGTCATGTGTCTTGGTGTGGATTTCTTTGTTCATTGAGTTTGATGGATGTGTATATTCATGTCTTTATTTTGGGAAGTTTTTACGTTATTTTTTCACATATTCTTTCTGCCCCTTTTTCCCTTTCCTCTCCTTCTGAGACTTCCATTAAACATATGTTGGTAGTTTTTAAAATTGTTTTTAATGTTTATTATTTATTTTGGTGGGGAGAGAGAGACAGAGAGAGAGAGAGAGAGAGAGAGAATGGGAGAGAGAGGACAAACAGGGGAGGGACAGAGAAAGAGGGAGACATAGAATCTGAAGCAAGCTCCAGGCTCTGAGCTGTCAGCACAGAGCCCAACGCAGGGCCCACACCCACAAACAGTGAGGTCATGACCTGAGCAGAGGTCGGACACCTAACCCACTGAGCCACCCAGGCGCCCCATACATTGGTATTCTTGTCCCACAGGTCTTGTAAGGCTGTGTGTACTTCTCTTCACACTTTTTCTTTTCCAGCTCCTCAGATTGGATAATTGACATATCTTCAAGTCTACGGATTCTGTCTTCTCAAAGCCTGCTCAGTCTGCTGTTGCAGCCTTCTGCCGAATTTTTCATTTCAGATGTGCTTTTCAGTTCTAGAACTTCTTTTTGGTTTCTTTTTATCATTTGTACTTCTTAATTTATATTCGGTATCATTTGAGACATTTCTCCTGGTTTTCTTCAGCTCTGTCTGTGGTTTCATTCAGCTCTTTGAGCATGCTTTAGACAGTTGACTTAGTCTTTTTCTAACAAGTGTCTTGTTTGTGCTTCTTTAAGGAGAGTTTTTGTTAATTTCCCCTGTGAATGAGCCATATTTTTCTTATTTCTTCACATGCTTTGTGATGTTTTATTGAGAGCAGCACATTTTGGATGTTAGGATGTGCTAACTCTGGAAATCAGATTCTTCCCGTTCTTCAGGTTTTTGTTGCTTGCTCTGGGTTTTAATTGTTTGATTGTGTAGTGAGTTTTCTAGACTAGTTTTGTACAGACTCTATTCTATATCGTGTATTGGCTATGAGGCCTTTGTTTCAGTGGCCAGGGGATGTGTCGACAGAGATTTCCTCGAGCACATGGAGCCAAAGAGAAAAAGAGGAATAACCCCCCGCCCCCCGCCCCTACTCTTTGCAGATAGATTCTGTGTTGGGGCATCTCTTCAGAGCTGGGCCAGGCTCCTTATGGACATCTCTGCCTTCGCCTTCACTGCCTGCATGTGCTGAGCCTGAAAATCAGGTGTAGGTAACAGTTTAGTGTCTTCTCAGGGCTTTTCATTGTGTCCTGGGCATGGTTCAGGCCTCTTTCCCCGGTGTCTGTGAGCACTTCTCAGTGCTTTGAGTCACCCGGGACCCTGTCTCCCAGCAGTCAGACACCTGTTATTCTCTTACTTTGGGGCAGTCAGCAGCAGATTGTTTATCTACTGAGATTTGTGTGGAGTTTCATATTTTTTAACTTTGCAGAGTTTTTTGAATATAGGTAAATAGTATAATAAGCCTTTGTGTACAGTTTATTAACACCAAGCCAGTCGTGTTCCATTTATCTTACTATTTACCCATTTATCCTTACTATTTTGATGCAGATCCAAGCCATCATATTGTTCTGTTCATACATATTTCAGTTGAAGGTTAATATAAAAAATAAGATCGTTTAAGAAAGAATAAACCCATAATAGCATCATCTCATTAAATTCTCACCATCTCCTATTGAAGGAAGTACATGTATTCCCTTGTCTAGTTATCCAGGGACATAGTGGAAAACAACAACTGAAAAGTATCTCTTTGGACATCTTGTTAAGCCAGTGATTCTCAGCTGGAGTGGCAGTGTTGTTTTTCACTCTGGGCAGGGGGGATCCTGGGCCATTTGACAATGTCCGGAAACATTTTGGATGGTTATAATTGAGGGAGGTGCTTCTGGCGTCTTTTGGGCAGAGGTCAGAGATGCTCCTAAACATCCTGTGCTGCACAGGACAGACCTGTACAACGAAGAATTACTGTGTCCAAAATGTCAGTCATGCTGAGGTTGGGCAGTCCTGCGTGTTGTGGTCCACAGCTACTGTTTGAGTCCAGGAGATTGCTGAAACGGGGTGGCATTGAAATAAAATGATACATTACGTCTCCTTTTTATTTAATTCATTAATTTATCCTTCTATTTTATTTTATTTATTTTTTAATTTTTGATTTTTTATTTGTTTTTCAGAGACAGAGAGAGACAGAGTGAGCAGGGAGGGTCAGAGAGAGAGAGGGAGATACAGAACCGGAAGCAGACTCCAGGCTCTGAGCTAGCTGTCAGCACAGAGCCTGACACGGGGCTTGAACCAACGAATTGTGAGATTGTGACCTGAGCCCAAGTTGGAATGTCAACTGACTGAGCCACCCAGGCGCCCCTATTTATTTTAGAGAGAGAATGCAAGCAGGGGAGAGGGTCAGAGGGAGAGGGAGAGGGAGTCTTAAGCAGGCTCCATGCTCAACGCAGAGCTCAACATGGGGCTTGATCCCAGGACCCTGAGATCATGACCTGAGCTGAAATCAAGAGTCGGGCTCAACCACCTGAGTCAACCAGTTGCCTCATTTCATCTGCTTAGTGATAGAGTATGTGCTTACAAATCTTAAAATATTATAGGATGAACATTTATAAAACAAAAGCTATATTATGTGGCCTGGAATATTTGGATCACTTAATACTTAACTTGTAGAGGAAAGAATCAAGTGCTTTGTGTCCTATTTCTCATTGCTGCACATTTTACAGTCTCTTCTAATCTCTCCCTAAGAGTCTTGATATAAGTAGTTGTGTGTGTGTATATGTCATTGTTTTTGAAGGTCAAGATTCAAAGGAGGATTTAGTGGGTAATGCCCCTTACTTATGTTGCCTGTTTATAGCCAATAATGCAGCTCTTTAGTTTCTGAGGCAATACATTTACCCAGTTTTTTGAAAAGCAAACAATATATGTAACAAATTCATTAGTGAGATTTTAGAAAGATAAAAGAACATGGAGATGTTTTCCTTACTGTGGCTTCTGATAAAGAAGTACTAATATACTAACTTTTAAGATTAGAACTCGCCATCTGTTTCAGTTATAAATAATTTAATGCACATGTTAGAAAAGGCCTACAAGAAATTGATTTAAATGCTTATGTGAGCATTTTGTTTATTTTTGTTTCATTTTACAGTCTCTGAACCTCAGTTTTCTAACTCTAAAATAAAAACAGTAATACGTTCCTTACAAGGTTGCTGTGAGGCTTAATTGCTTGAGGGAGACTGTGCATATGAAAGTACTTTGCAACGTGATGTGCAGATGTGAGTTTTCCTAAATGAGTTTCTCTAACTTCATTTGGATAATATGGGTAGCAGATGACTTTAGATAGATGAAATATTATTCTGCTCATTTTCAGAAAGAGTGGTTGAGTGTTATGTGTATAGACAGCCCATGTCTACCATTGTTTGTCTCCTGTTTCTGTCTATGTAAGGGAAAATTTTTACTTTGAAACGTCAAGTTAAGAGTTATATCTGTCTTGGAGCGCCTGGGCAGCCTCAGTCTGTTGAGTGTCTGACTTTGGCGCAAGTCATGATCCTCGTGTTCATGGGTTTGAGCCCCACATCGAGCTCTGTGCTGACAGCCCAGAGCCTGGACCCTGTCTGGATTCTGTGTCTCCCTCTCTCTCTGCCCCTCCCCTGCTAGTGCTCTGTCTCACTCTGTCTCTCAAAAAATAAAATAAAACGTTAAAAAAATTTTTTTTAAAGGTTATATCTTCCTGAATGAATATCCTGATTACAAAAATGGGCAAAGTATCTGAACAGACTTCTTCAGAGAAGATCTACGAATGTCCAATAAACACATGAAAAGGGAATAATATTCACAAATTGGAAATTATCAAAATGTTCATCAGCTGATGAATGGGTAAACAAAATATCCACCCAATGGAATATTATTTGGAAATAAAAAGGAATGAAATAGTGATACATAATCCAAATTGATGAGCCTTGAAAACATGACACTAGGTGAAAGAAGTCAATCACAAAAAAACATACGTGGTATAATCCTGTCATTTATTTCTATGAAATGCCCAGGACAGAGAAACCTATAGAGACAGAAAGTAGGTCAGTGGTTGCTTAGGGCCTGGGGGGTTGTGTGGATTGAAGAATGATAGCGAAGCAGAACAGGATTTCTTTTGGGGGTCGACAAAAATGTTCTAACATAGCTTTGCGGTGATGGGCGCGCAACTCTGGGAATATGCATACTGATGCCATCGGACCGTGCACTTTACGTGGAATTTTATGGTGTGTGAATTATATTTGAATAAAGCTGTTAAAAAAGTTTTGCTTGAGTGGTAAACACGAGTTTTTAAAATATATTTTAAATGTAGTTTGAAAGGTCACCCTTGCCTATAGTGAAAATTCAAAATATAAAAGGTTAGACTGAAAATCGCCCTTGTTTCATCCTTGTCTTCCAGCCACTTAGGTTTTCAGAGATATTCTGCACATGTGCTAATAGGTGTGTGTGTGTGTGTGTGTGTGTGTGTGTGTGTGTGTGTGTGTGTGTGTCTTTGTAAATACACACACAAGTGGCAGGCTGTTTACAGTGTTCTGCATCTTGCTTTTTTTGCTCCTACTTTATAGAGATCTTTTCAAATTAAAGCACATATACATTGAGATCCAGATTTTAATCTGCTAAATTAAATCATTGTTTGGAAAGCAAGAGAGAAATATGTCAAAGGGCCTTTTTCTTTAAAGTAATTACTAAGGTGTCTCTCATCCACAAAATTTCCTCATTTCCCATATTTTAGTAGGACTGTAATTTAATTTTGCTCCAAAGTAATGTTTTTATTATTATTATTACTACTGCTGCTGCTGCTGCTGCTGCTGCGGTAAGCATACCTAACATGAGATCTTCTCTCTTAACAAACTTTTAGGTGTGCAATACAGTATTGTTCGTCGTAATGAAAGGCTCTCTAGAACCTAATAATCTTACATATTAAATAGCAATCCCCAGCTCCCCCCGCCTTCAGCCCCTGGCAATCACCATTCTACTGCCCGTGTATCTGACTATTTTATATGCCCCTCTAAGTGGGGTCCTGCAGTGTGTGCCCGTCGGTAGCCAGCTTATTTCATTTTAGCATGATGTCTTTCGGGTTAGTCCACATCACATATGGCAGCATCTTCTTCCTTTTTAAGGCTGAATGGTATTCCATTGTATGCATATACCACATTTTCTTTATTCACACACCTTGGCTTATAATGCCTTAGTAAACATGGGAGCGGGTATATCTCTTTGAGATTGTTTTTCATTCATTTGGAAAAACACACAGAAGTAGGATTCCTATATCAAATGGTAGTTCTCTTTTTAGTTATTATTATAACTTCCATACTGCTTTCCATAGTGGCTCTACCATTTTGTATTACTAATAGTGCGTGAGGTTCTGATTTCTCCATATGCTTGCCAACATGTGTTAATTCATTTTACTTTATTACATTTTATTCTTTTGTCTGATAGTGGCCATAGTCATGGGTATGAGGTAATATTTTACTGTGATTTTGATTTGCCATTTTCCTGATGATTAGTAATGTTGAGAATTTTTATATACCTGTTGGTCATTTGTATGTCTTCTTTGGAGAAATGTCAAGTCCTCTCTGCTCATTTAAAAATGGAGTAACAGGGTGCTTGGGTGACTCAGTTGGTTAAACCTCCGACTTCAGCTCAGGTCATGATCTCAGGTTTGTGGGTTCGAGCCCCACGTTGGCTCTGTGCTGATGACTCAGAGGTTGGAGCCTGCTTCTGATGCTGTGTCTCCTTCCCTCTCTGCCCCTCCCCATCTCATGCTCTGTCTCTGTATCAAAACTAAATAAAAACATTTTAAAAAATAAATTAAAATGGAGTTACAAGTCCTCTGCTCACTTTGAAATTGAGATATTATTTGCTATTGAGTTAATGGAATTCCATATATATTTTGGTTATTGACCCCTTATCTGATAAGAGTTTATAAATATCTTTGTCCATTTCTTAGGTTGCCTGGTCACTCCGTTGTGTTTTGGGGGGTATTTTTTTTGGCCTGAATGTGCTTTGTAGTTTTAAGGCAAATGAACTTAAGCCGTTCTCCTAAATTTTTTGAGGTGCTCTTTTTTGCTCTGGTAGAAGATAAATAGCAAATAAGTTTAAAGAACAAAATCTTAAAGACTTGAGTAGGTGATGTGGTGTATGGCAATGTTATCAATCAAACAGTTGAAATTGGTAGAAGTTTTAACTAAGATGATATCTGTGAGACCAAAAGAGGAGAGGGAATAAACATATTAACTAATGAAAGAGGATATATAATTATTGATGCTGTAAAGATTGAAGACAGCAAAGTATTAATGTTTGAAAATTTGAAAAAGAATCAAATTCCTTATAAATTTATTTATTTAAAAAATCTACAGAGTTTATGAGATTTCACGAGTTTTAAATGCACTCCTTTATGTGGTGGGAGTATGTATGTATGTATTCCTGTACACTTTTGTCATATGTTTAGAATTGTGTGTCTGGCACCAAAATACAGACTTTTTCCATCACCAAAAGCCTCCTTCCTGCTACCCCTACTCCCTTGCCCTCCCCGTTCCTAGTTCCTGGAAAATTCACTGACCAGTTCCCAATTTCTAAATTCCTTGTAAATTTAGATTTTCAAAAGTAATTCAAGAATGTCATTCTGAGTAGTTTTGTAATTACTGTAGTAATGGAGTCAGTAGTTAGGAACCATATCAAAAAGAAACCAGACCTAGATGATTTCATAAGTTCTAGCAAATACTCCAGGAAAAGGAATTCTCTAGAGAGCAAAGAAAAAGGGAACACTCATAATTTTTAAGAAACTATTTTTAAGAACAATAATTTTAAGAAACTAGTGTAACTGGGGTGCCTGGGTGGTTCAGTCGGTTAAGTGTCCAAGTTTGGCTCAGGTCTTGAACTCAACAGTTTATGGGTTCGAGCCCCGCATCAGGCTGTGTGCTGACAGCTCAGAGCCTGGAACCTATTCGGATTCTGTCTTTCTCTCTTTCTGCCCTTCCCCTGCTAGGGCTATGTCTCTTAAAAAATAAAATAAATGTTAGAAAAGGAAAAGAAACTAGTGTAACCTGCATACCAATCTAGAGAAGAACAGCATGAAAAACAAAAATTTCAGTATATTTTCACTCATTAGCATGGGTGTTATATCCTCTACAGTGTATTAAAACAATGAGTCCAGCATTGAAAAACAAGAGATCATGGTCAAGATGGGGTTTATTTTTGCAAATATATCTTTTGTCCTAAAATTGAAGTATAATTAACATACAGTGTTATATATATTTAAAATTTTTTTTAATGTTTTTTATTTTATTTTTGAGAGACAGAGAGAGACAGTGCGATCAAGGGAGGGTCAGAGACAGAGGGAGACACAGAATGTGAAGCAGGCTCCAGGCTCTGAGCTAGCTGTCAGCACAGAGCCCGACAGGGGGCTCGAACCCATGAACCGTGAGATCATGACCTGAGCTGAAGCGGGATGCTTAACCGACTGAGCCACCCAGGTGCCCCTACAGTGTTATATTAGTTTCATGTGTACAATATGATTCAACAATTCTGTACATCACTCAGTGCTTATCAAGATAGGGTTTGTTTTTGTTTTTTTGCTATTATAGCTGATTGTGTTGTAATGAGTACTCTGCTGTATAAAATGTTTTCAGATTTTTAATATATATTTTGGACCCAGATTCTATCAATTTATACTTCCGTATGTGAATAGGATACTTCTTTTTCTGTGTTTCCAACAACGTTTAGTGTTTTAAAGAAAGAAAACTATTTCTTATGTAGCAGGTGGCAAAGGTTGTTTGGAAAGTTCTGGTATATTCTTCATTTACCATCCCGTAATGTTAACATCTTACATTACCATGAGACAGTTATCACAACCAAGAAATGAGCATTTCTTGCTAATTACGGTAGATACAACACTATTAATTAAACTGGAGACTGTTGAGATTTTGCCAGTTTTTCCATTACTGTTCTTCTTCTGTTCCAGGATCCAGTCCAGCATCCCACATTGCATTTAGTTGTTATGTGTCCTTAGTCTTTTCCAGTCTGTGACAGGTTCTTAGTTCTCCTTGTTTTTATGGCTTTAAAACACTTTTGAAAAATCCTGGACGGGGTGCCTGGGTGGCTCAGTCGGTTAAGCATCCGGCTTCGGCTCAGGTCATGATCTCACAGTTTGTGGGTTCGAGCCCCGCGTTGGGTTCTGTGCTGACAGCTAGCTTAGAGCCTGGAGCCTGCTTCGGATTCTGTGTCTCCCTCTCTCTTTGACCCTCCCTTGCTCGTGCTGTCTCTGTCTGTCTCTCAAAAATAAAAAAAAATCCTGGCCAAGTATTTTGCAGAAGGTTCCTCAATTTGTATTTGGTGTATTTTCACAATGAGAATGAGATTATGTATATTTTTGTGTGAAGTAATGTGTCCTCGGTATATCAGTCCTATCAGAAGGTACATGCTTTCAGTTTGACTCACTACTGATGGTGTTCAAGGTATGGATGGAAGCTGGTTTTTTTGTTTCTTTTTGGCTTTTGGATATTCAATTGTTGTAGCACCATTTATTGAAAGGATTGTCCTTTCTCCCTTAAATTGCCTTTGCACCTTTATAAAAAGTCAGTTCACAGTACTGTATGTTGGGTATATTTCTGGTTTCATTTGTCCTTTTGATCTGTGTCTTTCTTTGGCCAATGTCACACATTCTAGTATATAATAAAGACAGTTGATTTTTGTATATTGACCATAAATCTTATGCACTTGTTAGACTCCCTTACTAATTCTCATTAGTTCCAGTATATTTTTTGTAGATTCTTTCAAACTTTCATGTAGACAAACATGTCATTTGTGAAGAGAGAATATACGCCTTATTCTGGCTTCATTTCACTGTTAGGTTTTACATGTTGTATAGGAGTGGTCATAAAGGACATTTTTTTCAGATCTTAAGAGGAAAGCATTCATTAAACAATTTTTTTTAGCATTTTTATTTATTATTGAGAGAGACAGAGCATGACCATGGGAGGGGCAGAGAGAGGGGGAGACACAGAATCTGAAGGAGGCTCTAGGCTCTAGGCTGTCAGCATAGAGCTTGATGTGGGGCTTGAACTCACAAACTGTGAGATCATGACCTGAGCGAAGTTGGATGCTTAACCGAGCCACCCCGGCACCCCAAGCATTCATTCTTTCACTATTAAGTTTGATATTAGCTCTGAGGGTTTTGGATCCCCTTCGTGAGATTAAAGAGATTCTGTTTTATTTTTAGTTTGCTGAGAGTTTTTGTCATTAATGGATGTTGACTTTTATTAGATACTTCTGCATCTATTCAGATCATCATTTTCTTCTTCATTCTGTTAAAATGGTGAACCAGAGGGATGCTGAGGTGGCTCAGTTGGGTTAAATGTTCAACTCTTTTTTAAAAATTAATTAATTAATCAATTAATTAAATTTGAGAGAGACAGAGACAGCTTGAGTAAGGGAGGGTCAGAGGGAGAGGGAGAGAGAGAGAACCCAAAGTATGCTCCACTGTCAGCCTGATCTGGGGCTCGGACTCATGAAGTCATGAGATCATGACCTGAGCCGAAACCAAGAGCCAGATGCTCAGGAGGTTAACCTGAGCCACCCAGGTGTCCCACGTGCCTGACTCTTGATCTCAGGGTTGTGAGTTCAAGCCCTGTGGTGGGCTCCAGGTGCTGGGCATGAAGCCTACTTCAAAAAAAAAAAAATGTGGTGAACTAGAGTGATTGATTTTTGCATATTGAACCAGCCTGTCTTTATGGGATAAACACTACTTAGTTGTAACACATTGTCCTTTTTCTGTGTTGCTGCATTCAATTCGCTTATGGTTTTTGTTCATTTGTTTTGGTTTTCTAGGTTTCTGTGTCTACGTTCATAGAGGGTGTTGATCTGTAGTTTCCTTGTGATGTCTTAATCTTTGTTTTTTTGTATTAAAGTAATGCTAGCCTCATATATTTTTCCATATTTCCTTTTTTAAAAAAAATGTTTACTTAGAGAGAGGGAGAGAGAGAATCCCAAGCAGGCTCCACACCGTCAGCGCAGTGGCCTCTTCTAGCTCCATCTGATAATCTCTGTCTTCATTGATGTGTTTAAACCATTTATATTGAAAGTGACTATTGGTATGGTTTGATTAAAATCTACGTCTTGCTGTCATCTATTCTGTTTTTTAATTTTCTACCTGCTGCATGTTAGTTGAGGACTTTAAGTGATTTTTATATTTAATCTTGGCTTATTATTTATGTATTTTTAAAATATTTTAGAGATTTCCTTAAGGTTTACAACATAATCTTTAATTGATCAGAGTGTACCTTCAAATAATATACCACTTCGTGTGTAGTATAAGGATTTTGCAACAGTGTATTCCCTATTCCTCTTTACTACCCTTTTGCTATGTTGGCATAACTTTTACATAAGTTGCAAACACACTGTACATGGGTACTCATTTTTTACTTACACTGTTGGTTATTTTTAGAGCAATTAAAGGTAAAAAAGGTAAATATGATTTTCCCCTTTACTCTTTTTTTCAGTGCTCATTATTTCTTTGTATAGATTCAGGTTTCTATCTAGTGTATGTTTCTTTAGTCTAAATAATTCCCTTTAACATACCTTGTGATGAAGGTTTGCTGACAAGGAGGGCCCTCAAATTTTCTTTGCAAAACCTTTATTTTCCACTTCTGAAAAAGAACTTTGAGTTTAGAATTCTAGTCTATGAGTTTTGTTCCCTCCCCCCCCTTTTTTTTTGTTTTATTTATTTATTTACTTATTTTGAGAGACAGAGAGAGACAGAGCAAGCAGGGGAGGGTCAGAGAGTGAGGGAGACACAGAATCTGATACAGGCTCCAGGCTCTGAACTAGCTGTCAGCACAGAGCCCGACTTGGGGCTTGAACCCACGACCCTTGAGATCATGACCTGAGCTGAAGCCGGATGCTTAACCGACTGAGCCCCCCGGGCACCCCTGTTTCCTTTTTTTGTTTTTAAGCGTGCTTCTCAGGTGTCATAATTTCAGCTAGCTGGTTTTCTGATGAATCATCAGATATAATTTTTAATCTTTGTTCTTAGGTAATGTATCTTTTTTTATCCTCACCCAAGATTTTCTTATTTTCTTTTGTTTTCATCATATGGATATGGTATTTTTAGGCTTTTTTAAATTTAAATTTTTGATATATCTTGGGGGTGCCTGGGTGGCTCAGCTGGTTAAGCATCCGACCCATGGTTTTGGCCCAGGTCATGATGTCTTGGTTCGTGAATTCAAGCCCTGCATGGCAGGGTGGAGCCTGCTTGGGATACTCCCTCTCCCTCTCTATCCCTCCCCTGCTTCTGCTCTCGCTCGCTCTCTCTCTCTCTCTCTCTCTCTCTCTCCTCACTGTTACTAGTTACTGCTGTACCTGTCGAAGGTCTGTTGTTTTTTCATATTTAGCATTTCTCTTTGGTTGTTGTGTTATAATTTCCATCTCTCTGCTGAATTTACCCATCTGATCTTGCATATTGCCCACCTTTTCTATTAGAGCTTTTAACACATTAATCATATGTTTAAAAATTCCCTGTCAAATCGTTTCAACACTTGTGTCAAGAGTTTTGGTTCAGCCTATTCCTTTGTCCTTTGGGAATGGGTTGCTTTTCTTGGATTTTTTGCATGCTTTTTATTTGTTTGTTTGTTGTTTAAAGTCGGACTTGTTATGTAGTACCTGAGAGGCTGGAGGTGAATAGTTTTTGTGTTTGAAAATCAGTGCACCTTTCCTTTCTGCTAGGCTTCTTTTTGGAAAAAAGGAGTTGGGCTTGAGTTGAGATTTACAGTTTCTGTGCTTACCTTCAGCATTCCACTGGCTTCAGATTCCACTAGGGGATCCTTGTGCTGCTTTGACAGGTTTTTCTTTTTCTTTTTAATGCTTATTTTTGACAGAGAGAGAGAGAGAGAGAGGGAGAGAGAGAGAGAGAGAGAGAGAGGGAGAAAATGAGAGCATGTGGGGGAGGGGCAGAGAGAGGGAGACGGAGAATCTAAAGCAGGCTCGGTGCTGTCATTGCAGAGCCCAGTGTGGGGCTTGAACCCACGAACCATGAGATCATGCCCTGAGCTGAAGTCAGACGTTCAACCAACTAGGCCACCCAGGCACCCTGACACGTTTTTCTTAATGTCTGATCCATCCTAAGCTGTAGGTTCCTACTGTGCTGCCTCTCAGGGAGGGTCAATTACTGTGATTTTGCAACTCTAACAGAAATATTCTATCAGTTGTTAATGGATGCCTGTTAACCTGGCAGTGGGTGCCTGGGAAAAAAGGTTGCACGTTTCATATTGTTCTGATCAAACCCCCAGTCTTAGCCAGGCACTTTTCCACCAGCTAACCCTCTCTGCTAGATGTCATGACTTATAGTAAGCTGGAAAACACTGCTATAAATAGCTGAGCTCCTAGGAGGAAACCAACTCTAATTTTGTGATTTTATGGACTGTGGCATTAGTAGATGATTCGTAGAGATGTTTTTTTAAAAATTTTTTAAAACTGTTTTTTATTTATTTTCAAGAGACAGAGAGACAGTGGGAGCAGGGGAGGGTCAGGGAGGGGCAGAGAGAGAGGGAGACACATAATCCAAAGCAGGCTCCAGGCTCTGAGCTAGCTGTCAGCACAGAGCCTGACACGGGACTCAAACCCATGAACCGTGAGATCATGACCTGAACCGAAGCCCAATGCTTAACCTACTGAGCCACCCAGGTGCCCTATTGTTGAGATGTTTTTATAGAGAGTCTTTTAGAACTTTTGTCTCTTGTTCTCAGGCACCACACCAATCCAGTGGGCACTGAGTGGCGGTGGAAGATGGACCAGCCTGAAATGATCTTGAAGGAAGCCATTGAAAATCATCAGAACATGATTAAGCAGTTTAAAGGTATTTATCTATTTTCTACAAAGGAACGCTAATTAGTGCGAATTAAATTGGCAGCAGAATTGTCCCCACTGGCAACTTTTCTTACAGGGAAGTGAAAACTTTGTAGAGATATTATATACACTTGGGCTTTTTTAGTTTTTACTGACAACTCTTATATCCCATATGATGAAAGAACTAAGAAAACGTAATTCAGAGCTTAGCAATGTGAATATGCTGCACTAGGTCTGCAAGCTTTGCCTGGGAGCGTATTATCATCCATCCTAAACACTTTGATATCATTCTGTCTCAGTAAGCACAAAGCAGCCTAATGAATGGACTGAAAAGTTTAGGTCATTGGAAAAATCTTTAATATCAATTATTTAGTATTAGTTATGTAAATGCCTTATAAAAAAGGAGGGACGCTATTAATAAAAATACCCTCCACGTGATCCATAGTGATGTAAAAATTCTTCCGCCCAGTTTCTGAATTTCTGGATTCAGTTCTGTTTCAGACTTAAACGTATATGACTTTACTGGCGGCTACAGGTTCTCAGGCTTTAGGGTAAATCAGAATCATCTAGAAGGCTTGCCCAAATACAGATTCCTGGTTTCCCTTTCCAGAGATTGTTCAGTAGGTCCGACGTAGGGCCCAGGCGTGTGCATTTCCGCAGCTTTCCGGTGGTGTCGATGTTGGGGACCCCACCTCGAGGCCCAAGGCTGTAGGTGGACCTGGTGGACTTACAAAGTGTAGGCTTGGTAAAGTGTTAGCTGCATATACTGAACTGAAATTTGTTAGGTTCTCGGTTAAATCTGTGTGCGTTTGTCTCCACCTACCGCTTATAAGTCCTCCTGTCCTGTAGCTTCCTTTCCTTTGCTCTGCAACCGGAAAACATGAATTTTAACCGAGGTTGTATTGATAAGGGCACCCTTGTCTAACTTCATATGTGGCGCGTCTTTACGAACCCCAGTAATTAGCATTTTGAAGATCAGGTGATTCTTTTATGTGAAGAAACTTGTGTCAGGTCACTGCTCCTTGGGATTATATTCTAGTTCTTCTAATAAGTGCTTTTTTCTTTTTTAGCACATCAAGCAATTCAGTTCTCAGTAGACACTGACTGGGTGTCCTATAAATTTAAACTCAGTTCTAACACTATCTGGAGGTCGCATCAGGCCCCACAGGGTAAGGGGCCTGTAAGATTGGCCTACCTCAGACCCCAATCACAAGTCAGGGTCGTTACCTGTGCTTCTGACTGGAAGTCAATTGGAGGTTCCTGCTCCCTGTTCTTTGGATTTGATTATTTTATTAGGGTGGCTCACAGAACTCAGAAACACTTACATTTGCTAGTTTATTATAAAGGGTATTTTAGAGGTGGATGGCTAGAGGCAGAGTAACATAAAGCAAAGTCTGCAAACATCCTAAGCCCTGGAGCTTTCTGTCCCAGTAGAACTGGAGTCGGTCACCCCCCGGCACTGGGATGCACTCACTAACCTGAAAGCCCGTCAACTCTTGTTGTTCACGGAGTTTTTATAGCGCTTGACACCCTGGCCCTTTCCCCTGCCAAGAAGGCCCGTGATGTGGTTGAAAATTCCAGCCCCGTAATCACTTAGTCTTTCTGGTGACCAGCCCTGGCCTGGGGCCATTGAAGGGCCCTAAGTCACCTCGTTAGTGTAAACCCGGGTGTGCTCACAGGGGCCCCTAATGAAAGGCTAAAGACACTACGCGCCATCAGGAAATCCCAAGGGATTTAGGAGCTTTGTGCCAGGAATCAGGGCCAAAGACCCAAAGTATTGCTTATTATACCTCAGAACTTGTATCACTGTTCTTATTTTCTTAGGAGAAATTGAGAACAGTAATGCAAATGGTTAAGATCAGTAGTAATTTATTAAAGGTAATTAGTCAACAATTGTGTCTTTATTTTATTTTTTGTGACTTTTCTACAGAAAGGGGACCTGTGTGTCGGTGTACATGCTGACTCACTTTTGTACATCTGCAGAGACGCTCATAAATCCTTAAATTTGTATCTTGGCTTTCAGTTTCAAGCACTTTTTATTTATTTATTTTTAACAAATTACTTTCCCTTGTTTGGATAAAGCTCAGTATCTTTTTTTTTAAAAATTTTTTTAATGTTTTATTTATTTTTTGATACAGAGAGAGACAGAGCATGAGAGGGGGAGGGGCAGAGAGAGAAGGAGACACAGAACTGAAAGCATGCTCCAGGCTCTGAGCTAGCTGTCAGCACAGAGCCTGATGCGGGGCTTGAACCCACGAACATGAGATCTGACCTGAGCCGAAGTCGGAGGCTTAACCGACTGAGCCACCCAGGCACCCCAAGCTCAGTATCTTTTATCAGTGTTTAAGAAAATTAAAACCGGTGAAGAACTAAGTCTTCACATCTGGTGTCAGACCAACAGCAACCATTTTTGATTTAATTAATATTGATTATTGATCTCCAAACAATCCATATGCCTTCTTAAAAATTTTCACGGCGAAGTCTTGTTTTCTTTTGGATAACGTATTGGTCAGAGTTCTCTAGAGAAACAGAGTCTACAGAGGATGGTTGTGTGTGTGTGTGTGTGTGTGTGTGTGTGTGTGTGTGCACGTGCGCAGAGATTGAGAGTGAGAGATTGATTTGGGGAACAGGTTCACATGACTGTGTAGGTTTGGGGTAGACCAGCAGGCTGGGGACTCAGGGAAAAATTGCGGTTCAAATCCAGAGCCGGTCTGCTGGCCCAATCCTTTCTTGGTTGGGCAAAGTCAGTCTCTGTTCTATTAAAGCCTTCAGCTGATTCGCTGAGGTTCACCCACCTTATAGGGGGCAGTCTGCTTTTATACAAAGTCCCCTGACTTAAGTGTTGATCTCATCCAAAAGACAATTCCACTGAAACATCCAGAATAATATCTGACCAAATATCTGGGCACTGTGGTTCAGCCAAGGTGACAGATAAAATTGATCATCACAGATCGTAACGTCGGAAAGCTGACAGATGCCAGTAATTTACCTTTAGATTCTAGTAGGTTTTGTGTTAGTGCCTTTCAGTACTGGGACACCTGTGAGGGTGTGTTTCCCAAGCATCTGGCCATCTCCCTGCACGAGCTGTGCCTCAGGCAGTTGGTGGCAGGAGAAAGCAGCCCTGAGGACGAGGCCTTCCTTCTTTTAGAGATGTCCTTGATGCAGGATGACCGTTTGAATTTTGATAGTAATTTTTCTGACAGGAACATTTTTGCAAATTCACTTCCAATGGAAGGGAGTAATGAATAAATCATAAGGCTGACTTTATTCATGTTAGTAACATGTGTTAGGTGAACTCGGTGAGCACATGTTCTTTATGGTCTGCCTGGCTGGTCTGAAGGGCTTGTCCGGTGCAGCCCAGGGTATCTGATGAGTTACCTTGTACTGACTCTGATCAGTAGGCGTCTCAAATAGTCTTCAGGTTCCCGTCCAGTAAGAAACCAGAGTTTTAAAAAACGTATATTATTTTATAGGGGGAAGATAGAGAATGGGTTGCGGAGGGAAAGAATAGAGCGTATCTGTGGACAAGCGAGTCCTGAAGAGGAGATTAAATGCCTAAGGGGGAGGGAAGGTTACCAATGTTACTGTGACAGCAGAGCAGCTGTTCATGTAATCAACAATAAATTTTCTACAAAGGTGTTCACACTGGAGCTGGTTGACATTTGTGCACTGATACTCCTCAGGGTGACAAAGCAGTTTTTCTTTAAAGCAGCAGCAGTAGTAGTAGAAAATGGATTTATATTTGAACGTGGGGTGGGTGTAGAAAGGCTCACACAGGAGCATAAAGGAGGCCTCATTTGTCACATTTTTATGTTTTCACAAAGAGTGAGAACTCCGTTCATTACCAGCTTTTGGATGGTGGTAACTATTTGTTAATGCTTTTTATTTCATTCCAAGCTTAAACAAGACATTGGCTTTTCTGAAAATGTCTTATCGCTAAAATAAAAAAAAATTTCTTTATTTATTTTGAGAGAGAGCAGGCGCAGGGTAGGGGCAGAGCGAGAAGGAGAGAATCCCAAGCAGGCTCAGCACTGTCAGTGGAGAGCCCGACGTGGAGCTCGAACTCACGAACCATGAGCTGGTGACCTGAGCTAAAATCAGGAGTCGTTCACCTAACCGACTGAGCCGTCGAGGTGGTCTTTATTGTTCCAATAATTATAGTAAACCTGGCTCTGATACTACCGTATTATACAAAGGAAAAAGCCTAATCATTAAAGGATGAAATACACTGTGAGAATCCTCCAGACTCTTCTAGAAAACTGCTGGTAGTCTGCAGCCTTCAACAGACAAACTATGTTAATTGTTTTCTTTATAAAAATATCATAACTTGGGGGAAAATTATGGAATTTTAGTGTTTCAGAATATTGGTTATGTTTTCTGTCTTCTTGGCTCTCAGCAGAAAGTAATCTAAACCATTCAAATTCATGGTTGTTTATTTTACTGTAGACATTCATCAGAAATGAGATTTTAGTTTGTAACGTCACTCAGTCTTTATCAGTGGTTATAGTCTAAAGTTTTCTTTTTTTATGACCCTGAATTCTTGCTGTAATGAGTGAAATCTCTGTGTGCTAGCTTTCATTCATCCCTGGGGGATGGGGTATAAATAAAACCGCTCTCTTCCTTTCTGAATAGTGAGCCTCAGAGTAAGGAGGGCGGGTCTAATACAAGTCACAGTGCGGCTTCTGAAGCCCGTGCCTGGGGCAGCCCTGACCTGCAGCCTGAGTGTGGACTCGCCAGGTGCAAACGCATAACTCTAGATTTAATTTTAGCTCCTGGTGGAGTCTATTCTCTCTCTCTTCCCCAAATCTGAACTCCTCAGTGGGGATTGGTTTGGAGAGGTGACTTAACCCACTGTGATGTGATTACTTGCTTTCCGAGGCCCTTCAGGAAAGTTCCCCTTTCTCTCCTTCCACACCCATATTAGAGTTTTCCGGTTAGAGCACCAGTGCTGTTACCCCGTACGCCCCCTTGTGGCTCGAAAACAGCAAAACCAAATAAAAAAACAAAGGAATGACGCTATCAATGATTTCCTTAGTTGGAATTTGGGTTACATTTTCCTATAGGAAAACATTTTGAATTTGATTAGGTAACACTGAAATAGATTTATTAGTGCTTTAGTTCAGGTATAATGCAGATTAATTTGGTGTTTGGAGGATTTGAATGGTAACTTAATCTTCATTTTAATAACACTATATCATTTCAGGCTTAAAACAGAAATGCTTTAGGAACATTAAAGACAGTTTTCAAAGAACTTCTTAGTTGGTTACATTCTGGCTATCCTGTCTGCGTCCTGTCTTTAGAGAAGGTTTACTCTTAAATAAATTTTTTTATAATGCTTGTTTATTTTTTAGAGAGAGAAAGAATATGAATGGGGGAGGGTCAGAGAGAGAGAGAGAGAGAGAGAGAGAGAGAGAGAGAGAATCTGAAGCAGGCCCTGAGCTGTTAGCACAGAGCCTGACATGGGACTTCAACTCACGAGAACCCTGAGATCATGACCTGAGCTGAAGTTGGGCACTTAACCAACTGAGCCACCCCGGTGCCCCGAGAGGGTTTACTCTGAACCCATTACTCATTGCCCTTATTCCAGATTGGAGTCCTTTGTTTTTTAGTGTGAGTTTCTTTTTTTTAATTTATTTTTTTATTTTTTTAATGTTTTATTTATTTTTGAGACAGAGAGACAGAGCATGAGCGGGGAGGAGCAGAGAGAGGGAGACACAGAATTGGAAGCCGGCTCCAGGCTCTGAGCTGTCAGCACAGAGCCCGATGTGGGGCTTGAGCCCACGAACGTGAGATCATGACCTGAGCCAAAGTTGGAGGCTTAACGGACTGGGCCACCTAGGGGCCCCTAGTGTGCGTTCCTACCCCATGGTGAATACCTGTCTTCTTCCATGGATCTGGTTCAATCATCTTATGATTTTATTTTTGTGGAGGATAACACTTGCTGTGGGTGTTGTTGCTTATTCCCTCTGAGTGTCAAGCTTCAGCTGAGCGGCCAGCCATGAACAGATTTTGAAGATATTCTGAGTTTTTAAATGCTTCCCTTTTGTGCTTGTGTTCTCCCTTCCGAGGGCAATCATTGTCTTTTCAGTTTCCTAATTGAATCACTAAAGTATCTTTCTTTTCATGACCTTCATTAGCTTTCCCTTTATACTCGTGCAAAACTGAGTTTATATTGATTACAAGTGGGTCAGAATTTCAGTGCAGCTCAGCATCTTTGCAGAAGGCTGCCTGTCCCCTCCAAATACCCCACGGCAGGAGGAATCGTTCCCAGAGACTGGGCTGGAGGTTTCCGTGGCTCAGTTCTCCATCAGTGCAGCAGCTGAGCGGGCGCACACTCTTTGTCGGGAACGTCCTCAGTCCTGAAGGTGCAAGATGTTGCTAGATGTTGTTCATCTATAGTTTAAAAGTGGAGTGAACCAAGGGTCTCCGGCAGATGGTTTTCACAGATGAGGTTTGTTGAAGTACACATTCGAAAGAAACCTGGGGGCGGGAGGAGCAGAGCATCACCTGCTCGTGAGAAACCTCCCAGCGGAAGTGACAACAGCTAAGATATCCATGATGTTCAAGCAGGAGGGTTCTTAGGAAGTTCTCTGGCCAGGAGCTATATCGTCATGAGAAGAAAGAAGAGAATGTTTTCTGTCTGACCGACCCACCCTCTTCAAATAGGCATGAATACTCTGTGCTGAGCAATGTGTCCTGTGTATTTTTGTGTTACTTGGTTTTGTTGTTGTGACGTGAGGGTAACGCTTCTGGCATCTTAAGTTTCTGCTTTGGCATCTTCGCCTGAGATAAGGCGTGCTCTGCGTTAATCTGATGGCTCTAGCGATGGTCCAGGATCAGGAAGCTGTTCACGATAAGAAAAAAGTCAGAAACTTGCTAAGGGGGTTGGGGGGGGGATTTCAGAACAACAAAGCACAGTTTAGTAGTGAAGGGGCTGAGGTTTAGGGAAACAGAATAGAGAGAGAGAGAGAGAGAGAGAGAGAGAGAGAGAGAGAGAGAGAGAGAGAGAGAGAGAGAGAGAGGGGGGGGGGGGGGGGGGGAGACCCCGTGGGAAATATCTCTGTAGATGCGTTACTGAACCGTAGCATCTGCTGCTCCCTGGACTATCTTCCTGCTCCAGAGCTTCTTTCTATTAGAAATTTAGAGGATGTCTTCTTTTCTGACCTATTTCCTTGAGGACAGTGAAGGCAGGCAGGAGATTGCGTCCCTGAGGGCCTTATTTCAGGAAAGATCACTAGAATAGCCTCTGGCAGTGAGCATGAAATAGAAATGTGCTTTTATGAAGGAGAGAACCGAGACCTTGCATATTCTTCTCAATACCTTACTTCTGAGAAAGTTAGGATGATTTTCAAATGCCGGAATTATTACTCTTAGAAGATTTATCCATGGGGATTTTTTTCTGTCTTGGTTTTTGTTGTTGTCATGTGTAAATGGGCAAGTTGATGTTAGTTCAGGCTCTCAGAGAAGGTGACAGCCGGTCCCTTTGCTTTTCCATCTTCCTCCTTCCTCGTCTGCTCCTTGGTCGTGTCCTCTGCCGACCCCTCTGGCTTTCTCTAGATACGCGACTGTCCTAGCACTCAGTTCTCTTCTCTGTCTACACTCAGTGCCCTGACAATCTTGTTCAGGTCTGGAATGGAAATACCAAATGTTCGCCAAAATGTTTGTTTCCACCCAGTCCATTCGTCCAGAATCCAAACTTGAACGTTTGATGTTCATGCATACATGTAACAGAAATATCAAACCTCAACGGTCTGAAATTGACCACAGGCTATTCCCTCCCTGCCACACCTGTCATCCCCAAGGCTTTTTGTTGGTCTCGGTTGGTGGCAGCTCGGTTGGTGGCAGCTCGGTCACTCTGGCCAAAAGCTTTGTAGGAATCATGGACACCTCTCTTGGTCTCATATCCTGCATCCAGTCCATTAGAAAGTCCTATTGATTAGATCTTCAAGATCGATCTCTTCCTGGAGCCTCCACACTCACCACGGCCTTGGAAGCCCCCAGCGTTCTTGCCAGATTGTACAGGAGCCTCTTGCCGGAGGAGCCTGTCTCTTCGCCCCTTTCTTCTCAGTGTAGCGCCCAGGGCGTTCTGTTCAGGGGCGACTGAAGTTATGCCACTTTTCTCAAAACCCTGCAGTGACTACCCATGTTTCTCACCCACCATAGGGCCTCTGCTCCGCTGTCCCCACCTGGAGTGCCCGTTCCCTCTCTGTCCCCTGGCCCCCTCCCCATTGCCTTCAAGTCAGACCTCGCCTTTCCAGTGAGCTCCTTCTCACCACCCTATTTACGGGGCAGCTGCCCCTTTGGGCCCTTAGTTTTCTTTACCCGGCTCTACCTTTTCTGTTCCATATGCTTGTCCCCTTCTAATATACTAAAGATATACGTGCCCTTAGCCACACGTGGCCCTTTACATTTGAATGAATGAAAATTAAATTAAATAAAAAATATGGTTCATTGTCACTGACACCACATCTTAAGTGCTCAGGAGACGTGTGGCTGGTGGCTGCGGCGTTGGGTTGGACCGAGAACATTCACATCATCTCAGCACATTTTCTGGGACCACACTGGTACCGAATGCACAGATTTATTACGTTTAATGTTTATTCTCTGTCTCTCACAAGCCTATAAGCTTCACAAAGGCAGAGGGTTTTCTCTAAATAGAGAAGTTATTTATAAAACTATTTACAAAACTTTTGCCAGAGAAAACTTGCCTAGAACGCTATTTGACACACAGTAGGTAATCAATAAATATATGTTGAATTGAGTGGAATTACCATTATAATGAAGATAATTGAGAGACTGAGTTTCTGCTTCAGTTCACAAAATAAATAATTATTATTGAAATAAAAATATTTTCAACTAGCATTTTTTTGAATCCTTTTGTGCTGGGCCTGGCACTGCACTAGGTATTTCACTGAATTCTTACAAAAGCTGCCCAAGCGCGCGCGCGCAGATCTGAGACTGGGTAGAAAGAGGTTGAGCGGCTTGACCAAGGACAAGCAGCTCAGTGGTAGAACCAGAATTTAGACCAGCTTCACATGACGTCCAGGGGTTAGGGCCCCGCCAGTGCTCAATTATTCTGAGTTTCAGGTTGAGTCTGTCCTTCTACTCCTCAGCGCATACGGGGATTAAAATTAATGATATTTTTTATAAAAAGGAAATTGTATGCTTAATGCTGAGTTGTTTTGGCAACATAGAGTGAGTCAAGGATCAGGTGGTAATGGAAATCTTGATTCGCCTGAGTTAAGATCTTAGATATCAGTCACCTAAAAAATTATTCGTTTAAAAATACCGATGTGAAATATGAAGTACATTCTCAGAATTGCAGTTAAGTGGTGATCAAAAAAGATGTCACCTGCCACATTTAGATTGTTCTGATTTTAGCTTGTATTGTGTTAGTTCGATCTCTTGGATATTTAGTTGCAGTTGCTTATTTCCACAGAGAGAGAGAGAGAGAGAGAGAGGGAGGGAGAGTGTGTGTGTGTGTGTGTGTGTGTGTGTGTGTGTGTGTGTATAAAAATAAAATCACTTCCTGGAAACCAAGGCACAAATGAGCATTGAAAGTTGCTTTTGTTTTCTCTAGGTTTGTTCATTGTTAAGGTGATATTGACTGGGATTTAATAATTTTAAGAACCTAGGATAATGGCAGTAATAGCCAGTTTTTATTGAATGTTTCTTTTCTGTCAGACACTCTGCTAAAGTCTTTTGCATTCATTATCTCAGTTAATGCCAACAAAAACTCTTTGAGGTGGGGACTGTGTAGAGTTAAGGAAATGCTGTGTCAAAGGTGACTAACTGAGTGACCCAGAGGGAATATGAACATGCCCCCTTCCACCCCCAGTCTCCACAAGAAATCTGTAGCCTTTGGAGACTTTTCTTTGAAAAAGAACCTAGAGAGAATTGATAGAAATAGCTGAAGTAAAGTAGATACATTTTCCTTTCCCTTAAAATTTTTTCTAATGTTTATTTTTGAGAGAGAGAGAGAGTGCGAGCAGAAGAGGGGCAGAGAAAGAGGGAGACATAATTGTAAGCAGGCTCCAGGCTCTGAGCTGTCAGTACAGAGCCCAATGCGGGGCTCGAACCCACGAACTGTGAGATCGTGACTTGAGCCAAAGTCAGATGCCCAAACGACTGGGCCACTCAGGCGCCCCAGGATCACTTGAGTTTCAGAAGCTCCCATTATCCTGGCTGACACCCAGTGGATCTAGTTTTTGACCTTCCAGGTGATTCTAACATGTAGTCAAAGGTGAGAACTTCAGGTTTCTTTTTCTCTCCTATATACTTTTGGATCAACTCTATCTAGTTTCACAATTCAGAATACTTGAGGAATGAAGGGGGAAATGACTGGTCTAGAAGAGGCTTTTCATTATACTGAATTCATTACCCTCACCCCCCATATTTTTGTGGTAAAATATACATAACAGAATTTACCATTGCTGCCAAGAGATATTTTTTAATGTTTATTTATATTTGAGAGAGAGAGAAAGACAGCACGAGCAGGGGAGGGGCAGAGAGAGATGGATACAGAATCCGAAGCAGGCTCCGGGCTCTGAGCTTTCAGCACAGCACCTGATGTGGGGCTCGAACCCACGGATCCGTGAGATCATGACCTGAGCCGAAGTTCAGATGCTTACCAGACTGGGCCACCCAGGTGGCACTCATTGCAGCCATTTTTAAAGTGTATGATTCAGTGCCATTAGGTACATTGTGAATATGGGGCAGACATCAGCACTATCCATTTTGAGAACTTGGTCATCATCCCTAACAGAAGTTCTGTACCCAAGAAAAAATAACTCCTCGCTTCTCCCTCTTCCCGGCCTCTGATAACCTTCTACTTTCTGTCTCTCTGAATTTGCCTATTCTGGGTGCTTCAGATAAGTAAAAGTATACAGTCTCTGTCCCTGCGTATCGGGCTTACTTCACTTAGCATAGATTCATCCACGTTGTGGCCTGTCAGCATAGCACTTCCTTGCAAGGCCGAATAACCTTCCTTTGCATGTTTATACTAAATTTTGTTTATCCACTTATCTGTTGATAAACATTGGAGCTCATTTCCTTAAACCAACACGAAAGAATACAGAGCTAAGCAAATTATGGAAAGTAATACGTTCTGCATTTCACATAATTAGTGATCAGAGTTCATTTCGCCTGCTCGTGTTGATGTAGTTTAATTAGTATTAAAACGGAGGGCGGTATTGCTGATTTTTCTGATTTACTAATTCTAGTTCTTCCCCCCCTCCCAGCCCTTGTTTTGTATTATTTGAATGGTATTGCAATTGGATTTTTCTTCTTTAACTGAAGAACCATTAAAAAAAAGTAAAACTCTTTAATTAAGAAAAAAATAAAAGTCATAGCCTGTCTCTGTGCCTCTCTGACCTTGTTCCTTTTCCCTGTGTCCTTCAGGGGTCCCAGGTGTCAAAGAAGATCGTTTTGAGGAGGGGATGATGGTAAAGCACTGTGCGTTGTCCCTTGTGGGCGAACCCATCATGTACCCGGAAATCAATAGGTTTTTGAAATTACTCCACGAGTGTAAAATCTCCAGTTTCCTGGTCACAAACGCACAATTCCCTGTGGAAATCAGGTGAGACTCCCAGCTTATTAAGATATTCTTCTTGGATCCGTGTTTGACTGAGACACGAAATAGGCAGTAATGTATTCCAAAAGGACTCACCGATTCCCAGCTACAGACAGATGTTGGGCACTTTGGGAACAAAGATGGTTCTGCTCTTAAAAAAAACTCACTCTACTAGGGAAGATAGCCGTAAAAAGAGTAGAGTCACACATTAGTTGCTGGGGGAGTTCAAAAGAGAATGCAGTCTTTCTTTCCAGAGGCGAGAAATAGTAAAATTTCTCAGGAAAGCCATCATTTAATTGGGATCTTGAAGGTAGGAAGCTGTAATTCTTAATAAGAACCCCCCGCCCCGAGAAAGGTAGGAAGTTAGGGTATTTGAGGCACCATTATGTAAATATAGTTCTGGACCACAGAGTGCGCGAAGGAGACTGGCAGCAGGAAACCAAGTTGAAAAGTCGGGGGTAGATTGTAGAGGATTTCAAGTGCGGGTCTTTGGAAAGACCTTGCTTCCTGCAGAGCCGTCTGCCAGCACGGTATAAAGTGGGAGAGCCAAAAAAGCAGGCAACTGGATAGAATGTACGTTCGGGTAAGAGTCATAAAGATGAAAGCAGGACAGTGAGAATAAGGAGTCCTAAAAAAGATATTATCGAGGCATAATGGATCGGCTTGGCACAGGGCATGGCGCTGAGAACCCAGCACAGAAGCGGACCAATTACCGCCTGGGAGGGTTCCAGCCTCGCTGACTGCTGGGATTATGGGGCCCCAGAAAGTAGAGGATCACAGAAGGAGGGAACAGGTTTTGTAGGTAAGGTGATGAGTTAGTGTGGATGACTCGGAGGGAGCACTTTCCAGATAGAGAGGACTGTTTTGTGGGGCCTGGAAACGACCTGTTTTTGTATTCTACTTGAACTAGTAGAATTCTAATTCACATATTCTAATACCAAAGACAGCACGTTTTATTGCTATACCTCTGTTTTCCCCACTAGACTGGTGACCCCAGCTTATTTATCTCTACGTCATCAGTGTGGTGCCTGTAAGTTCTCAGTAGCTGGCTGGTGAAATATGGGGGAAATTCCCACATAGGGATGGAAGACAATGAACTTCTAAAATTCTAAGCTGTTTCGTAAATGCTGACCGCTAATGAACCACATGAAAAAAGAAAATAATTGCCAAATATAAAAAGACACGATTAGAGTGACGTCAGAGTCATGGCAGCCTGTCTTGTTCCTTTCTTCTCTTGCCTTCCATTTCCAACTAATGAGCTATGTATAACACACCTCTGTGCAGCGCACCAGGACACCCAGAGATTTACTCATGTGTGTGCCCCAGAGTGCGTGGACTGGGTGTTGGAGGAGGCTGTGGAGAGAGGGGAGTGTGAGCAGAGGCCGCAGAGACAGGTCTGGTAGGGGCAAGGACCACTCTGCTGGCAGAGGAGGTGGAGGCTGAAGGCATTTGCCACACAGCTGGGGGACCCACTGCCCTCTCTGAGAGACCACGGTGACTAGGGGAAAGGAAAGGGAAAGGAAGAAGGCAGACACAGAACTGACAGGAAGTGTTTCCTGCTATCTGCCCGGAGGGGATTTAGGTTAAAGGACTGCCCTGGAGCCCTGGGAATTCCCCGCTTGAAGATCCTCCTACCTGGTCATGGGCACACCCACAGCCTCAGGTGCCAAGCACACACCTCCTTCCATTTTGTGCCCCCGCCCCCAAGTCACTGCTCTCCCCACCTTAGCGAAGAGCCCACTCGGGTGAGAAACCAAAAACTTGTGCTTTAGCACCACCTTCTGGAAGAGAAAAGGAAGACTCCCCTTTACCAACCTTAGAAAAAAGGAAAGGCTTTACCTAAGTAAGCAAGGTGTTTCCTACTTCAGATTCAGTGGCAGAGGCACTTATCATGAATCACTATAAAAAATCATGGTGGTATCACAAAAGAAAAACGACAATCTTCCAGCAACGAGACCCCTAAAACACAGACTATTCCAATCTAACTGATGACATAATTTAAACTAGCTATTGTGACAAAATTCAGCAAGCTACAAGAAGACTTAGAAAGGCAATACAGTGATCTCAGGAATAAAATTAATGAATAGAAGTACCTATTCTACTTTACTGGGGTACCTGGGTGGCTCAGTCGGTTAAGCATCCAACTCTTGATCTGAGCTCAGGTTTGATCTCAGGGTTGTGAGTTCAAGCCCTGCTTTGGGCTCTGCGCTGGGTGTGAAGCCTACTTTAAAAAAAAAAAAAGGAGTACTTTACCAATGGTATTGAAATTCTAAAGAAGAGCCAAACAGAAACTCTGAAACTGAAGAACTCAATAAATGACATGAAGAATGCATTTAGAAAGCATCAGCAACAGAGCAGATCAAATAGAAGAGAGAATTAGTGAGCTGGAAGAAAGGAATCTGGAAATGATTTTTAAAATATTTACAGTCATTTATTTTCTTATCAGAATGATAACATTGACATTAATCGTTTTTTAAAAATATAATTTGTTGTCAAGTTAGCTAACATACAGTGCATACATTGTGCTCTTGGCTTCGGGAGTAGATTCCCGTGATTGATCACACATACAACACCCAGTGCTCATCCCAGCAAGTGCCCTCCTCAGTGCTCGTTACCCATTTTCCCCTCTCTCCTGTCCCCCCATCAACTCTGTTTGTTCTCTGTATTGAAGAGTCTTATGGTTTGCTTCCCTGTCTGTTTGAAACACTTATCTCAGTATGAAAAAACCTTCTTCAAGACACATTATATTGAAACTGTCAAAAGTCAATGATAAAGAATTTTAAAGGTAGTGGGGGGAGAAAGAAAGGTAGTAACTTAAAAAGGAACCTGGTTTTGGCTATCAGCAGATTTCTCAGCAGAAACTCTATAGCCTTAGGGAGAGGAATGACTTTTAAAAATATTGAAAGATAAAAACTACCCACCAAAAATACCTGGAAAAGTTATCCTTCAGATATGAAGGAAAGATAAAGTCTTTCCCAGACAAAAACTGAGGGGAGGTCACCACCACTAGACCTGCCTTACAAGATATGTTGCAAGGGGCTCTTCAAGCTGAAATGAGAAGATGAAAGTACACACAAAACTCTGATTAAGGTCATAAATAGACAATCAGAATTAGAAAACTGTAACCCCCTTTATTAGAATAGCATATTATACTCTTAATTATAGTATAAAGGTTAAAGGATAAACAAGCATTAAAAATGATTATGGCTACTATAACTTGGTAACAAAATCACAACATGAAAAGATGATTTGTGACATCAAAAATACTGAATAAAATGGGGCACCTGGGTGGCTCAGTTGGTTAAGCGTCTGATTCTTGATCTCAGCTCAGGTCTTGATCTCAGGGTTGTGAGTACAAGCCCCACATTGACTCTGCATTGGCCATGGCGCCTACTTGAAAAAAAAAAAAAGAAAGAAAAGGATGGGAATCTTTATAGGTAAATCAAGGTAAATCTTTATCACCAGGGGAAAACAATGAGTGTCTTATCTATGAGATGTGTTTGTAACCTTCATGGTAACCACTAAGCAAATATGCAGAGTACTGACATGAAACATAAGGAAAAGGAAGCCTGAGCAAATCACCATGGAAAACCACCAACTTATGAGGAAGGAACAGAAGGAAAAAGAAACAATGGAAAGGCAAGAGATAAGATGGCCCTAGTAAATCCTTACTTATCAGTAATCACCCACAATGTAAACAGGATGAATTCACCAATCACAAGACTCAGAGGGGCTGAATGGATTTAAGACCACAAGACTCAACTATATGCTGCCTGCAGTAGACTTATTTCAGCTCTAAAGACTCACACAGACTCCAAGTGAAAGGGTGGAAGATGATATTCCAAGATGGAATGGAAACAAAAGAAAGTAGGTAGAGCAATACTAATATCAGACAAAATCGACTTCAAGCCAAAAAGGGTAACAAGAGACAAAGAAGGTTATTATGTAATGATAAATAAATCATTATTATATCAAGAAGATCAAACACTTGCAAACTGTATAGTCCTAATATCCAAGCACTGAAATATATTAAGCAGATACTGAGAGATCTTGAGGTTTAAATAGATAATTCAGTAAGGGACCTAAACACTTCACTGTCAGCAGTGGATAGATCATTGAGATAGGAAGTCAATAAGGAAACTTGGAATTGAACCACACTTTAGAACAAATGGACTTAACAGACATACACAGAACATTCCAAAATAACTAGTCAACGTAGTAACAAAAACAATCTGATTAGAAAATGGGCAGAAGAGCTAAAAAGGCATTTTTGCAAAGAGGACATCAAAATGGCCAACAGGTGCATGAAAAGATGCTCACCGTCACTAATCAGGGAGATGCAGATCAAAACCATAATGAGATCCCACCTCAACTCTTGTTAAAATGGCTGTCATTGAGAAGACGAGAGACAACAGGTGCCAGTGAGGATGTGGTGAAAAGGGAACCTTTTGTATAATACATTATTGGTGGGAATGTAAATTGGTCCAACCACCATGGAAAAGGATATAGAAGTTTGTCAAAAAATCAAAAATAGATCTACCATATGATCCAGCAATTCTACTTCTGGATGTACACCCAAAGAAAATGAAAAGAGGATTTCGATGAGATATGTACTCCCATGTTTATTGCAGCATTATTCACCATAGCCAAGATACGGAGACAACCCAAATGCCCACAGTGTGGTACGGTACACAGTGAAATATATTCATCCACGAGGAAGCAGGATATGCTGCCACTTGGAACAAGTTGGATGGATTTCAAGCACATTATGCTATGCAAGTCAGACAAAGACAAGGACTTATATGTGGAATCTAAAAAAGTTAAATGTTAGGGGAAAAAAAGTAAAATGGTGGTGACCAGGGAACAAGGTGGGTATAAGATTGGATGGTTAATGGTACAGACTTGTAACAAGTAGTAAATAAGCCATAGAGATCTAATGCATAGTATAATGAATAGACATAATAATAATGTACTATAATTATGTCATGTACTATATTGGCAACCGTATTACAGTATAAATGTAATATGCTATATACCTTAAACTTATGCCAGGTTAAATGTCCAATTTGGTAAATAAAAGAGACACTATTGTTTGTAAAAAGCATGATCATACACACACAGGTAGGCACAAAGTTTAACATCATAGGAAATCAGAGAGTTGGTTAAAATTATTGGCCGCTGGGCAGTAATATGAAAACCAGTGACATTGTCACCACAATAGCTAAAAAATATTTTACAACTTTTTGAAGTTGTGTAAAAAGATAAAGTTAAATGGGAAATGTTTTTAAAATGTCAGTGTATAAATTTTGCTTAGGGTTACCATTCCTTTTTTAAGAAACTTCTGTTTGGTTTAAAACCCCTGGGTTTTCAGATGGCTCATGAGGGAGAAGTTGGAATGGAGAGGTGCTACCACACACACACACACACACACACACACGCACACACACACACACGCACACACACACACACACACGTACATGCACAGCATATACAAAAATGGAGTCTATCCCAAATTTAAGGCATATTGTATATGTGTAAAAGAATTAAATCTGCCCCAAATAGGATGTAGGTGATTCCCTACAAAATGATAACCAGGGAAGATAATTCATTGTTTGCTCATGCACAGTATTCTTTGTGAATACCAGTATGGACTGGGGAGAATGACACAGAAGTAAATAAGTCGCGTACCCGAAAGCATCCACAAAAATGGCTGACTCATGGGGAACATTCAGGAAGTGTCACCGGGTCTTTCTTCCCCACTCTGGCTGGTGAGCCTCCTCTTGTCAGCAGGCATGACACGATGCTGGGACTGGTCTTGCCTGCCATCGGTGACCAAATGGGCACAAAGGCATTGATTAACCAGTCTTTTAGAATGACACTGGTAAACTGGAGGGAGGCGGAGAGGAAGAGGTGCAGTGGTAGGGATGGGGGAAGGGGAAATTAGCAAATTTCTCCGACCTTGAACACAAGAGTTAAAACACACGGAAGGGTACACCCTGTGCAGAATACGCAAGAAAGAAAGAGTGCTTAGAAAGGCGAAGTTCTGTGTTGGATTTCTAAAGCATTCCTTGAGCTCCTAAGTTAAGGGTGCCGTGGTTCAAGGAGTGTGTCTTTTCTTGAGTTACGTCTTTCCCTGGGCAAAGGAGAGAATACGTGGGAAGCAGCCATTTTAGGTTTGGACCTCAGAGAGCTGGCATATCTGGGTATTTATTGAAATATCTATATGTAGAGAGGAAAAAACCCAAAGCTGAGATTGACTGGTTATTGCTGGGATCTGAGAAGAATTTCTGATAATTGATACCCTCATAGAAATGGATTAAAGAGCTTAATGTTTAGGTGCACCTTTCTCTAAAACAGAGCAATCCTACTGGCGTGGCAGTAGTATGTTAGGGACCCTAAATATGAGGTAACTTCCTACCCCACGTTTCTCAAAAGAATGATATAAATCGTTCAGAAAAAATTTTAAAGAAGAGCACCAAGAGTTGACATACCAAATAGTACTATGTGTTATAAAACTACAAGTTTCAAAGACTCTGAGCTGCAGAGTAGCGAAACAAAATAATCCTGAGGTGCTCCTACTTTTAAACTAGTACGTTCCTGACTTGAGGCCTCTTTGAATTGAGCTAGGTGCTCTCTCACTTTTACCCCTGTGGCCCAAGAGCAAATGGAAAGAGAAATGCTTCTCCAAGTACAGGCGGTATGTAGAGGAATCCGAATCCTAGTTGTCTCTGGTGTCAGTGTCTTTCAGAAAAACGGGACAGTAGATTTATGAACATAGCCTAGAGGTCATGAATTTTGGAAGTCCCGCCTAATGTTTATACTGCTAATCCTGTACAGAAATCCAGGAGCTTCCGGAGCGCCTGGGTGGCTCAGTCAGTTAAGTGTCCCGATTTTGGCTCAGGTCATAATCTCACGGTTCGTGAGTTGGAGCCCAGTATCAGGCTCTGTGACAGCTTGGAGCCTGGAGGCTGCTTTGGATTGTGTGTTTCTCTCTTTCTGCTCCTCCCCCACTCACTCTCAGATTCTCTCACTCTCCCCTCCCAAAATAAATAAATATTAAAAAATTTTTTTTAAAAAGTTCAGCTCCTTCAGTTGAGCTATCAAGTGGACATCTTGCCACCATTTTATCGTTGAGCATGCACTAGGAAGTAATGAAGCTGTCTGAGTGACTGGGGGTTTATCAAGTGATGCTTTTTATTAAAAATGTTTTTCCTAGGTTACTGCGGTACCGTCCATACTCTGATATCTTCTAAGGAGAATCTTTTTTTTTTTTTTTATGTTTTTAAATTTTATTTTTGAGAGAGAAAGACAGCATGAGCAGGGGAGGGGCAGAGAGAGAGAGAGAGACACAGAATCCGAAGCAGGCTCCGGGCTCTGATCTGTCAGCACAGCACCCGACGTGGGGCTCGAACCCACGAACCATGAGATCATGACCTGAGCTGAAGCCGGATGCTCAACTGACTTCTTGACTTTGTCAGTTGGCCTTCCCTTGACCCACATGTAGGTGTTACATTCAGGCTACTTGCCTTTTCAAGATACTCAACTTTTCCTTAAGAGAATTTCATTTTCCCCTCCAGCTCCAAAGTATGTGGCTCTTTGTTGACAGTTCCTCCACTGAGGGGCATTTTTACAGTGAGTGGTCCTCAAGGATTCTGAAGGATAGAAGCAAACACCTCAGGCAAATGAGAAAGTTACGAGACTCTGTGCAGCTTTATGATTTTGTCAACACAGAAACTAATAAAAGTGACGAGAGTATGTGAGACACTTAGTATTAACAATAGGACCAGTAGTGATTGGACCATAAAAGCCTTCCTCTTGAGGAAAAGCCCTCTTCATTCCACCCAAGCAAGTGGTTTTATAATGGTATTTTTGATAGGCATATAACCGATACATTATAGCATCTTATCAGTTATCTCTTCTTACAATCACTCATCTTAAAGCTGAGTCACTCAAACTAACAACAGTTTTATTTAGCTCATAATTCTGGGTCAGCCGGGAGGTCATTTGAACTCATCTGGCTTTGCTGGCCTCAGTGTTCGTGTGTCACTTGGCGGACCTGCTGGGCGGGCTGGTTTATGATGGCCACGGCCGGGACCCCTGGCGCTTCTACTCATGTGGCTTATTTTCCAGCAAGTTAGTCTGAACTAAATTGCGTGGCGGCGGGGTGTCAGAGAGCAGCAGGAGACGGCAAGCTCCCGTGCCCAAGCATCTTTTGAGCTCCCCCCCCCCCCCCCGCCCCTGTGGGTCACGCTTGCTCACTTCCATTGGCCAGAGCAAGTCACATCTGAGCCTAGAGTCAGTGAGAGGGCACTCATAGCTGCAGGGCAAGGGACGTGGATCTAGGGAGAGGAGGAATTTATGTCCATGTTTGCAGTCCACTCTGTGGCACTACAGGCCATGGTTGTCAAGGAGGCTAAGCTTGAACCACTGGGACCCAGCATTTTTTAGGAACTCAGTTGAAAAAAACAATAGTTATATGGGGATGGACGGAGGGTCATTAAGACCAGAGGTTTCAGATTGGCAGTTTATCAGAAGTAGGTTTTATTTGTCCTGCCCTGTGTTCAAAAGCTTTTTTGTTTGTTTGTTTGAGCCTGTTGTTTATTATTTGAGCCAACATTTAACATCCAGAGATGTTGTATAAATCTGAATTTCTGACTTTTGGAAAAGACAATCCGGCAAACTGGTCAAAGGCCAAGTATAAAGCACTGTTTTTACCACATTACAACACTTCACTCTCATCTGGTTTTATTACTCACTGCACTTCTGACACCAGATGTGCGGGTTTTTCCACATCAAGCCATTCTCTAGTTCTCTGTGGACACCCGCGGGGTGTCCTACAGTTCAGTTATGACACTGCCTGCAGTTCGTGCAGACCGCATGGGCTCAAGGCTCAGTCTCACACGACTGCCCCGCCTCATACCCCGGTCACAGTCCTGGATTGTACCCGTACTTCTGACCAACCAGTTCTAGATTGGGGCTTCCCAGGACTTGCTCCCCAGGTTGAGTATAGAATAGCTCACAGAAATCAGGGAAAACCGTTTCCTTAGATCGTTGGATTATTATAAAGGATACAACTCAGGAATAGCCAAGTGGAAGAGATGCATGGGGCAAGGCCTGGGGGAAGGGCGTTACACTTCCATACCGCCTCCCGGAGCACCACCCTCCCAGGACCTCCGTGTGTTCACCCACCTGGAAGCCTTCTGAGCCCCATCATTTCAGGGGTTTTACGGAGGTTCCATCACATTGTCACGATGGATTCAATCATTGCCAGTTGGTGATTAGCTCCGCCTCTAGCCTGTCTCCCCTCCCTAGAGGTTAGGGGTGAGGCAGGGCTGAAAGTTCCAACCCTGTAATCATGTGACTGGTTCTTCTGTCCACCAGCCCCTATCCTGAAGCTGTCTAGGGACCCATCAGGAGTCACCTCAGTAGTAAAATAATTCTTTAGGCTTGTAGGTGGCTATCACAGATGCTCCCCTCACCCCTGTCACTCAGGAAGTCCCCAGGGTTCTAGGAGCTTCATGCCAGGAACTAGGGACAAAGATCAGAGATATATATCTTCTCACACCATGTAATGGTTATCTTTACGATGAAGTCTGTGGTTTTCAGCGTGCCCGACTATTCTCCATTTTGTCGTCTCCTCCACCGTGAATCTAAGTATCACCTGCCCCTTGTCAGAGAGATTGCCCTATTCATTCTCTTACAGCAGCGAAATTTCTGTCACCGTTTCTAACCAGTGTGGAACAACAAAGGGTAGACTGTGTGTTCCACACGCAGTCCGTGTTTTGGTGTCCAAAGAACTTTTTCCCTTAAGAGTGGTTTGCTTGATTCATGCTGTCCTCGGCTTCTACAGACGTGGGAAATTCGGACCTTATTCTGATCCTGTGTAGTCTGTGCTTGCATTCAAGCCTGCAGTCAGAAGGGTCCATCACACCGTTTGTCTACCAGAGCACACCATGTCCCTCCTTCTTCTAAATTGCCCTGTGCTGTGATGCCAGCGACCTACAGAAAGACACCTTGTTAAAAGCAGACCTCTGGAGGTCGTCATGTTGTAAGGTAATGAAGTTGTCGAGAGTGATGTTCTACAAATCCTAGTGGTCTCTTCTCTCTGAGGACTCACAGAGAGCTGACTGATGTGTTATTCCTTTGTGTTCATTTGCAACCTGTGACTGTGTCCCCCTCTTTATAAACGTGTTGGGGTTAGAGGCTCTTTGTAGACTGGCACGTTCTTAGCTTTGTCTTGAGTCCCCCGTTATTTTTATTTTATCATTATTTCCTTATCTGTGTATTTTGTATTATTTTTACGTTTACATCTAAAATCTTATTTTTTTTCTTTTTTGGTAGAATATTGTTGATACAAAGCTTTCTGTGTGCTACCTGCTGATCATAAGAGGATAGAACTATGTTCCATATTTAACTCTGGCACAATTAACCCTTTGCTTCTCAGACCTCTCCCCGCCCCCCAAATTTGTCCTTATGTTCATTGACCTTTGAGCACCTTCTTCTGAAACCGTGTGAACTTCATTCTGTGTTGATTCTTCCAGTGGTATTTCTGTTATTTTGTTTGCTGTGTTTTGTTTTCTTGGGGTTTTGTTTGTTTTTGAGAGAGAGAGAGAGAGAGAGAGAGAGAGAGAGCAAGCAGGGGGAAGGGCAAAGGGAGAGGGAGAATCTTGAGCAGGCTCCACGCTAAGTATGTGGTTGCAGGGTCAATGCGGGGTTCGATCGCATGATCCTGGGATCATGACCTGAGCCAAAATAGAGTCAGACACTCAACTGACTGAGACACCCAGGTGTCCCTGTTTTCTTTAGTTCTTGCTAAGACATTCACCATATGTTAGAGAACCTCTATAAATTGTATCGTTTTTCACATATTAGATGCTTATTGAATGTTTAAAGAAATGTGTGAGTTCTAATAAAAATAAAGTTTTCTTGTATTTCTTAGCTCCAGGTGGTTACAGGAAGCTGCTTACAATGAAATGAAAATGATAAATATCACCTGATCCTTTCCGTAGAAGCTTCTTCCCCCCTCTCAGCCTGCTTTGTTTGTAGCAAGCATGTAAAATTTAAAATACAGTCTCCTCTCGTGTCTGTGCATTGATAGAACATTTTTCAGAAATATGCATGCCTGGATAAGCTAAAGAGAGAGAGACAGGAAGTACAGTGAGGTGGTAAGAGCTGGGCTCTGGTCTAAAAGAGGCTTTCAATCTTTACTGGCTCTCTCGCTGTCTTAGTAATTCTGGGAAGGTGACTGCTCCGGGCCTTGCTTCCTAACCTGTGAGCTGACTTGGTATTAATGTGGCATTGGAGTATATGAGATAATGCATGGAAGCACTTAGCAGCTTCACTTCTGGAAAGGTAGGCTAAATAATAATCAGTCAAAGTATACTTTAAGCCCACCGTTACTTGAGATAAGATGGACAATTCTTTTTTTTTTTTCTCCATAATATTTTATTGTCAAATTGTTTTCCATACAACATCCAGTGCTCTTCCCCTTAAGTGCCCTCCACCATCACCACCACCTCTTTTCCC
>NC_043707.1:23622559-23625472 GCF_006229205.1 Suricata suricatta
TACCCAAGGGATACAGAAATGCTGAGGCATAGGAGCACATGTACCCCAATGTTCATAGCAGCACTGTCAACAATAGCCAAATCATGGAAAGAGCCTAAATGCCCATCACCTGATGAATGAATCAAGAAGATGTGGTGTATATACACAATGGAGTACTATATGGCAATGAGGAAGAATGAAATATGGCCATTTGTAGGAAAGTGGATGGACCTCGAGGGTGTCATGCTAAGCGAAATAAGTCAGGCAGAGAAGGACAGATACCATATGTTTTTGCACTCATAGGTCTAACAGGAGAACAGGAGAAACCTAATGGAGGACCATGGGGAGGGGAAGGGGGAAAGAGAGTTGGGAAGAGAGAGGGACGCAAAACTTGAGAGACTATTGAATACGGAAAATGAACTGAGGGTTGAAGGGAGAGGGGGAGGGGAAAAGAGGTGGTGGTAATAGAGGAGGGCACTTGTGGGGAAGAGCACTGGGTGTTATATGGAAACCAATTTGACAATAAACTATTAAAAATTAATTAATTAATTAATAAAAGAAAAGGTATCTGCACCCCATGTTTACTGCACATTATTCACAATAGCCAAGACATGGAAACAACATTTCTATCAATGGATGAATGGATAAAGAGAATGGGGATAAATGGATAAAGAAAAAACAGAGACACAGGCCATATTATTCAGCCATGAGATAAAAGGAAATTCTGTCATTTACAACACGGTTGAACCTATGCTAAGTGAGATAAGACCGAACACAGGAAGACAAATACTGCATAAACTCACTTACATGAGGAATCTACAAAAGACAGATTCCATTACTTGTTTTCTTCTCTGTGTATGGGCCATACTCTCACTTGTCTATTTCAGGATCTTTTAAAATAAACATTTAACATTTTAAATATATTATGTGGCAACCCTATGTATCAGATAACTCCCAAACCAAGAGTTATTGCTTTGTTTGCTTGTTTACTGCTGCTTTTGTTGTTACTGAACTACTCTGGTAAGTTCTGTATTCTTTCTTGTGTTTGGCCTGTTGGGTCAGTTTAGTGGTCTGCTAATGACTGGCCAGAGATATTTTAAATGCCTTCAACTAGTAAGGTTCCCAGACTTTGCTAAGGGGGGGTGGGTGTGTGTGTGTGTGTGTGTGTGTTGGGGCATGCCTTCAATGCCCAGGCAGGCAGTTTTCACTGTCTGCTTGCTCAATGTCGGGCAGGGGTGAGAACACAGAGCCTTGTCAAATCTTCCCTGGGAGTTTTTCACAGTTCCCTATGAACATCTCATTCCCCAGCTCTTCCGTTCAAGTTCTTTGGTCAGTTTCTTGTTTGCCCCAACCGTTACTGCCGCTTCGGGCAGCTGTGAAGTTCAACAACTGCCCGTGACTGTTTATGAGAAACACCCCAGAGAAAGCCTTTTTCACTGGACAAAACGTGAGTCATTTCAAATCAAGACAACCCCTGTGCGTGAGGGGTTCCAGGGAAATGCCACAAAACCCACATGATAACAATTCTCTGGGAATGGGACTTTGAAGGAGTTCCAACTCTGTTTTGCCCCCTCCCCTGGCTGCCAGGCTGCTCGTTTTTACTAGGACTGTAAGCTATTAGTGTTTAAGGCTACTGCAGAGCTAGGAAGTTAGGACAAAAAAGGACGTATTAAGATACCATGAAACTCAGGACACGAAATAGGACATATTAACATATCACAAAGCTTACTGTTCTTATTGAGATTCAGCCATTTTTCTAGAACCAAATGCTTCTCAGATTGTTGTGGACCTTTGGTTAAAAAGTTGACTCTGACCATTTTTGCCAGTATTCTCACTGTTTTTTTATAGAGAAGCAGGTTTTGAAGGTCTATACTGTTATTCCTGTTGACATTCATCACAGAAATTTTGTTTTTATTTCCACCATTCTTCATCACAACATTTTCTATGCCCACTGTGATTTCATCTTTAACCCATATGTGAATGAGAAGTGCACTGTTTAAATTTCAAACATATACGAGGCGCCTGGGTGGCGAAGTGTCCGACTTCGGCTCAGGTCACGATCTCACGGTTCATGGGTTTGAGCCCCACATCGTGCTCTGTGTTGACAGAGCCTGGAGCCTGCTTCAGATTCTGTGTCTCCCTCACTCTCTGCCCTTTCCTGCTCACACTCTTTCTCAAAAAAATAACACATAAAAAATTTTTATAAAATTACGAACATAGTGGAATACTCTAGTAATCTTTTTGTGCTGATTTATAGTTTAATTCCAGTGTGTCCAGCTGTCATGCTCTGTATGATTTCAATGCTTTTTTGAAGCTTGCTACAATGCCCAGCATATGGCCATTTGGTTATTGTTCTGCAAAGCAAGTTCCATGCTCTTAAAAGAAATTATATTTCAAAGTTCTTTGGGTTCCAATGCTCTCTTTCTATAATACAGGCTAAATTTGTTGATTTAGTTGTTCAAATCTTCACTATTGCTATTGATTTTAATTCTCTGCTTTTATCAGTTTGAGAGAAATGTGTTAAAAAACCTACTACCTCTCCTTACAGTTCTTTCCAATTTGGGATTATGTTATTGAGTGTTTGCCAGTTTTAAGTTGTTAGACTGTTTTATGTTCCTGGTGGGTTTAATATTTTATTAAGAATTGTCCATCTTCACGATGGAGTACTACATGGCAATGAGAGGGAATGACATATGGCCCTTCGTAGGAAAGTGGATGGACCTTGAGGGTGTCATGCTGAGTGAAGTAAGCCAGGCAGAGAAGGACAGATACCATATGTCTGCACTCATAGGTCTAGCAGGAAAACAAGAGAGACCTAATGGAGAACCAGGGGGAACAGAGGAGGGAGAGAGAGTTGGGGAGAGAGAGGGATGCAAAACTTGAGAGACTATTGAATGCTGAGAATGAACTGAGGGTTGAAGGGGAAGGGGGAGG
>NC_043707.1:23625572-23631850 GCF_006229205.1 Suricata suricatta
TTGTTGACAGTGCTGCTATGAACATTGGGGTACATGTGCTCCTATGCCTCAGCATTTCTGTATCCCTTGGGTAAATCCCTAGCAGTGCTATTGCTGGGTCATAGGGGAGTTCTACTGATAGTTCTTTGAGGAGCCTCCACACTGTTTTCCAGAGTGGCTACACCAGTTTACACTGGTGCAGATACCTTTTCAAGATACTGATTTCATTGCCTTTGGATAAATACCCAGAAGTGGGATTGCAGCATCATATAGTTCTATTTTTATTTTGTCGAGGAACGTGCAAAGTGACTGTACCAATTTACATTCCCATCAGCAGTGCACAAGGATTCTCTTTTCTCTGTACATCCTCACTGACACTTGTGGTTATCTTTTGTCTTCATGATAATAGCCACCCTAACAGGAGAGGTGATATCTCACTGATGTTTTGATTTGCATTTGATGATTATTTGTGTGGAGCACCTTATCAAGGACCTGTAGACTGTTTGTATATCTTCTTTGGGAAAAAGTCTATTCTAGTCCTTTGCCCATTTTAAAAACTCAGAGTAAGGTTTTTGTCTGTCTGTCTGTCTTCTTCTTTTGTTTTTCTTTCTTCCTTTTTTTTTTGCTCTTCAGTTTATGAGTTCCATATATATTTTGGACATTAATCAGATCAATGATTTGCCCATATTTTCTAGCATTCTGTAGATTGCCTTTTCATTTTATTGAATATTTCTTTGTTGTGCAGAAGCTTTTTAATGTCATATGGTTCCACTTGTTTATTTTTGTTTTCATTGCTTGCACTTCTGGCATCATATCCAGAAGAAATTGTTGCCAAGACCAGTGTCAGGAACCTTTTCCCTATGTTTGCTTCTAGGAGTTTTAGAGTTTTGGATCTTACATTGAAGTCTTTGATCCATTTTGACTTAATTTTTGTGAATGATGTAAGATACGGACCTAATTTTACTGTTTTGCATATGAATATCTCGTTTTCCCAGTGCCATTTAGGGAAGAAACCATCCTTTCCAGATGGAGGAGTCTTGGCTCCCTTGTCGAATATTAGCTGACCATCTATATACATGGATTTATTTCTGGATTCCTGATTCTGTCCCATGTGTCTGTTAGTTTTAATGGTAGCACCATACTATAGCTTTGTATTATAATTTGAAATCAGGAAGTATGAAGCCTCCACTTGTTCTTTTTTTCTCAGGATTGCTTTTGCTGTTTGGAGTCCTTTATGGCACCATATGAATTTTAGGATTGTTTTTTTTCTATTTCTGCAGAAAGTGCCATTGGAATTTTTAAACTATTATTTTTATTTTTTTACATTTATTTATTATCGAGAGACAGAGAGAGAGCTTGAACGAGGAAGGGGCAGGGAGAGAGGGAGACACAGAATCGGAAGCAGGCTCCAGGCTCTGAGCTGTCAGCACAGAGCCCGATGTGGGGCTCGAACCCACAGACTGTGAGATCATGACCCGAGCCGAAGTCAGATGCTCAAACGACTGAGCCCCCCGGCACCCCTGCCATTGGAATTTTGGTAGGGATTGCACTGATTCCGTCGATAGCTTGGGGTGTGACAGACATTTTCACAGTATTAATTCTTCTGATCCATGAACATGGGATGCCTTCCCATTTATCTGTGTCTTCACTTTCTTTAATCAGTTTTGAGTTCTTGAAACCAATAGAACAATATACGGGCGTGTGATTCAGTTTCAGGAGAGGCCCAAGAACCTGAGTTCTCAGGTCTTTCTGTTGCATGTTGTCCTGATCACAGTTGGAGACCTTCTGTGAGACTTGAAATACTGCCCTTGGCTTTCTGAGACAAGAGGCCCGGTCAGCACTGCCTGTGGAAGGCCATTCTGATGGAGGCACTGCGGCGCAGGGCTAGGTGAGCCGGCTCTGAATCTCTAGGCTTAAATCTCATTGTTGACACTTGTGGATTCTTGAACAAGCTACTTAGCTACTTAACCCTTTGAGTCACAGTTTCATCATCTCCCAATTGGGCAAAACTGGCAACTCGCTTGTTATTTTACTATGAGTATTTAAGGAACTGGATGAGAAGGGTAAGGCACGGAGCGCAGTACACCCAGCACATGATGAATACTCAGGAGATGGTATTTTCTCCTTCCTCTTTATCCTCCTTCTCTTTAATTCCTTAATTATTTGACCAGACCTAACAGCCCCAGATTATCTTAGAGATTCTGGTTTTATCGTATTGGATCTTTGGGCCATTTTGGTTATTTATTTATTTACTTATGTAGTCCAATAGGAGGATCAAACTTCTTCTCAACGCCACTTGATTTCTTGCAAACATAAATCTCTCTTCCTGTTTTCTTTTCTCTACAGACTAGTAAGCCTAAGGCCTTTCTGTATAGAAGGGATAAAAGGAAGAATTTTTATGTTCAGTTGTCAGCGCATTTCTGTATATGATCATTTAAAAAATATTTAATTATTTTGAGAGAGAGAGAGAGAGCGTGCCCTTGTACAAGTTAGGGAGGGGCAAAGAGAGAGAGAGAGAGGGAGAGGGAGAGAGAGCGTCCCAAGCAGCTCTGTGCCGTCAGCATAAAGTCTGATGTGGGGTTTGATATCACAAACCATGAGGTCGTGACCTGAGCCGAGATCAAGAGCTGGACACTTAACTGGCTGAGCCACCCAGATACCCTTGTATATTTGATCATTCTTAACTCTGAGATATAAAATGAGCAGGACAAAGGGGCTTGGGTGGCTCAGTTGGTTAAGCATCCGACTTCGGCTCAGGTCACAGTCTCACGGTTAGTGAGTTCAAACCCTGCGTCAGGCTCTGTGCTGACACCTTGCAGCTCGGACCCTGGAGCCTGCTTCAGATTCTGCATCTTCCTCTATCTCTGCCCCTTTCCTGCTCACACTCTGTCTCTCATAAATAAATAAACATTAAAAAAAAGTTGTTTAAATGAGCAGGACAAATGATCATCACAATAATCATATCAAGATTCATTGGGCATCTTCACTGGGGTTTGAGCTTACTGCTGTATTTCCCTTTTTTTATATTGTTCTTTTTAGTTGTTCTCAGAAGCAATGTTAGATCCTCAAACACAAATTATTATCATGACTTTAAGGTTATAACGTTCTGTTGCTTTGGGGGAACTCAAATGATAACTATCACTGTATGGAGACTGATAGATGACTGTGCAGAGAATCACCTCGCTTGTCTTGGGGAATAGAGGCCAGCACTAGGCATGCGTAGAATCCCCGAGGCTGAGAAAATTTCTCCACGCACTTTTAATATTTTGAAGCCCTTAGGAATGAGTTCTGTAATTCCTAGGGACTTTTTCCTCTTTTCCATTCTTCGTCTGCTCCTTGGTAAGAGAAACATAAACTTGCTTGATTATAGCATCTCAGATATTTAGTACTGACTAAAATTTCTTGTTGGTGCTGGCAGTGTCCAGGGCTTCCCATTTTGCAAACGATGGAGGTTTGTAAAATAACTCTGGCCTTTGGAATTTACTGTTCATAATCTTAAGTAGTTATGAAGGCATAGTGAAAAGGTCAGGTCAGTTCCCATTTTGGATTAGGCAGCTTTATGACAAAGTCCTGGAAGTATCGGATAATGATAGCCAGCAGCATCCATTAAGAGAAACCACTTTTATTTTTTATTTTTTTGTAAAACATGAGTCCATTTAAGGCAACAGAGCCTGTCTGTTATTAAAGAGGCTCCCAGGAAAAGGAGCGATGAGACAGATCGCTGCCATTAACAGCATGCTCCTGTTTTTCAGTTTCAGTACTTAATGTCCTTTGCTCAGTAGTGACACAGAATTAAACTTAAGGATTCCCTTTGTAGCCAGCCTTGAAGAGGGATGAAAGCTATGAGTCTGCCAATATGATGATCACTTCTTTCTTAACTTTGGTCAGACCTTCTCCACTTTTAATAAGTTCAGGTTCAGACCCTTGTGATTTTTCCATGTGTGACTAAGCCAGATCATGATAGCGTTTGTTTGGCCTGCGTGCCCTCAGAAATCCTGCTAGCTGAAGTCAACAGTAGCAAGTAAAAAGTAGCTTTAAGTATCTGCCTGTAAGGCTGGACACAAAGAAACCTATGGTTCCTGCCCTTAAGGTCTTACACTCAAAGATTGATGAGGCCCATACTGACAGATACTAAAAGCCTATAAGCCACTTTGGTGGTGAATTTCATGGCATGTGAATTATATTTCAGCTTTTGAGAGTGCATAGACTTTGAGACACAAAAAAACATATAAATAACATTCTAGGGGTAAATACAAATCCTGGAATAGTTATAGAAAGTTAATAGTGGGAAAATTTGGTCATCGGATTACTCAAGGGAAATTTCTTTCTTGTTGCAAGTTTACTGAAGGGAATGAATTATGAGACCCATTTGAAGGGAGAACAGAGAGGTTTTGGAAAGAGTGCAGCTTGGGCTTAATGCATAACTGGCAAATAGTATAGTAGATCGGAATGACTTCATGAAACAAGTCCGTGAATTTGAGAGTGGAGAATGAGTGGTATTCATGGAAATTGATCAAGAAGGCGAAGAAAAAGAATCTGCAAAATTCAGTTTTTTTGGGAGTTGTGCCCCTTTGTGAGGGCTTGGTTGTCCTTGTATAGCGCTCTGCATTGCTCGCGGCTCCCTGGGTAGGGAGCTTTGCCCACACAAGGCTGGACTGTAAACTCTCTCTGGCTCTTGGAGGCATAGGTTGGGTACTGGTGTGGCTTCGTGCCTTTCCAGGAACACTTGAGCTTTTTTGGGTTGTTTCTTGTTCCTTAGGAACTTCCGTCAGGGAAGTGATGATGGGAGGTGGCCTGTCAGCACGGATCCCATGTAGCTGTCACATTTCAACTGTATCATTCTTTTTTAAACTTTTTTTTCCTTTTGTTTATTTATTTTTGAGACAGAGACAGAGCACAAGTGGGGAGGGGTAGAGAGAGGGAGACGTAGAATCGGAAGCAGGCTCCAGGCTCTGAGCTATCAGCTCAGAGCCTGACATGGGGCTTGAATCCATGAACCGTGAGACCATAACCTGAGCCGAAGCCGACGCTTAACCGACTGAGCCATCCAGGTGCCTCTCAACTGTATTATTCTTGAACGGCAGGGTTCACGGGGACACTAAGTCTGAGAGCCCCTTCTAATTGCCCTGGGCTGATGGTGCCTGACCTGAAGCTAGATCTCATTTGTCTGTTTTCCACTAAAAACTACTGTTTGAAGAGGGACCAGTTGAATGTGTTCAGGTTATTAAGGATGGTTTCCAGTCATTTCTTGAAATAATCAACCGACAGCCCATTCTACCACATCATTAAAATCATTGTTTCAGGGGTGCCTGGGTGGCTCAGTCGGTTAAGCCTCCGACTTCGGCTCAGGTCAGATCTCACGTTCGTGGGTTCGAGCCCCGCGTCAGGCTCTGTGCTGACAGCTAGCTCAGAGCCTGGAGCCTGCTTCTGGTTCTGTGTCCTTCTCTCTCTGCCCCTTCCCCTCTCATGCTCTATCTCTCTCTGTATCAAAAATAAATAAAACATTAAAAAAATCATTGTTTCAGCCCTCTGGGAGAGGCAGAAGCCTGTAGGCCCAGTGACATGCCAAATTACCGCGTCCGTTATAGATTGTAAATTTTACATCATGAAAAGCCTGACAGAGGCATAATGTTTTCCCTATTTTTTGTTTTGTTTTAAATTACGAAGGAACCTCAAACCAGTCACACAGCTCTATGTCAGCGTGGATGCTAGCACCAAAGACAGCCTGAAGAAAATTGACCGCCCTCTCTTCAAGGATTTCTGGCACAGATTCCTCAACAGCTTAAAAGCCTTGGCAGCAAAGGTAAGAATTATGGCATCTTTAAAAGAGAGAAGGAAAAAAAACCCAACCAAACAAAAAAGAAGTGGAGAGAGGTCTTTTCTTTTTGAAATAAAAAAAAGAATAAAACCTTCACCCTTGCTTTAGACTTCCACCCACTTTGATTATTCAATAAATATTTATTGAGTTCCTCTTAAGTCTGCAGCTTTCTGCCTTACATATATAACTTGTCCTTCATGTATTTAGGGAGAGAGATACATATTCCCAAAGTCCATTAATAAAACACGGTAAAGTAGCAGTTTGTAGCTACCCTAGAGGAGACGCCAGTAAATAGTATATGTTTGAATATGAGGTTAAGTTTTTTGAATTTCTAAGACCAGATTTCCTACCCATAAGGAACTCAGCCTCCATGTCCAAATTCAGTGCCTTTTTCTTCCATCATTTGCTCTTTTGTGTGTCTTCTTTTAGGTCATATTTACTTTCCTAGTCTTTTTTTTTTTTTTTTAAGTTTATTTATTTT
>NC_043707.1:23631950-23658500 GCF_006229205.1 Suricata suricatta
AAGTACCCTTCTGATTCTTCTTTCCCATTAACCCCATATCTTTTTAAAAAAAAATTTAAATGTTTATTTATTATTGATACAGAGAGAAACAGAGCATAAGTGGGGGAGTGGCAGAGAGTGCGACCCAGAATCTGAACCAGGCTCCAGGCTCTGCGCTATCTGCACAGAGCCTGACATGGGGCTCGAACCCACAAACCGTGAATCATGACCTGAGCCGAGGTTGCATTAACCCCATATCTTAACAGTTGGTATTTTCTGTTAGTTCTGCCTGTCTTCTTCTCTCGTAGCCATCCCCTTTTTCCTGCTCTTGTTGCTTTTGCCTTACGGTTCTTCCCACTTTACTCAAACGTGACGGATAATGAGAATCACTACAGAAGCTTCAAAAATAACAATTTCCTATTCCTAGCAGGATTTGAGAATCTGCATTTTAAACATCGCCAGTGACTTGATGTGCAGGCCGCATCTGGGACTCACTGTCCGGGAAAGCCTCCTCTCTCTCCTTTGCCCCGCACTCACTTTGCCATCCCTAACCCTTCACCGTCTGGCCCCAGGAAGGCAAGCTTTCCTGCTGACGTTGGCATTTCTGCAGATGTGCCCACTACTTTTTCCAAGGCTTTGGTTACCTCTTCGGAGGTGAGATTGTCCTTTCTTTCCATTTCTTTGACTGGTAGAAATTGTATGTGACCTTCCAGACTCAACGTCATCATTACCTCAATTTTGAAGCCCTTTCCAGTTGCAAGCAGCTGCCCGTGTCTCCTTTACGTTTTGTATCTATAAACGCACATGATTTCTTCTGTTTCATCTCAGCTTCTCTCTCCTCGACTGAATTCCTTCCTTGTATCTTAATTCCACACAAAGTCTAGCACAACACATTTTATGGTACTTGAAAAGTGTTTCTTGAATGAATAAATGGGTGGTAACTCAACAGAGCTCTGTAGTGGTAAGAGGTACACATACATTTTCTGGGTTCTTCGGATGATGAAAATTCCCCCTTCCCCCGTCTTGTGCTTGAGAAGTTAAATCGGCGCCTTTTTGGGCCGTTGGCACCGACACTATTTAGGCAATGCAAAATAGGCATTTGGTTTTGGATCTGACCTGTCTTGGATCATTTATAAAGCTGGCAAGTAGGCGCTTCTTAGGTTCCTAAAATCTCTTTGTCTCTGGTTTTCACCCTTACTTATTGCTGAGACAGGACATACATGGTGTACTAGTCAGAATACACTTTAGAAGCCAGACGGCAGGGGCTGGCATTCCCGGGCCATCTGAGACTGTTCCCTAGTCTATTCCGAGTCAGGTGTGGACGATGAGAAGTGGGCATCAATAGAATGGCTTAATGCCTTCTTCTTCTTCCTTTTTTTTTTTTTTGCTAAAATTTTCCCCAAAATGCATTCTTGCTTGGAGTTATAAGCCTTTAGATGTCCTATTCAGTTGTAAGTACTCTGGGCTGACTCATTGAGAGTAATGTGATCATTTAAAGCTGTGCAGTGTTTTCTAGCCTGTGAGCTTCTTACACATAACATCATAAATTGTGTCCATGTAGCTCTGGTTGAAAAAGTTTCCTTGGGCTGTTCCACTCTCCTCTGGGCTGGCGGATTAGGGCAAGCGCTTTCTAAGCATTTTGTAGCAATTAGAGTTCATGTTTCTTATTGTATTATGTTGCCATTTAAGAAAGATCTATGAGGGGCGCCTGGGTGGCTCAGTCGGTGAAGCATCCGGCTTCAGCTCAGGTCATGATCTCAGGGTTTATAGGTTTGAGCCCTACATCGGGCTCTGTGCTGATAGTTCAGAGCCTGGAGCCTGTTTCAGATTCTGTGTCTCCCTCTGTCTCTGACCCTCCCCTGCTCATGCTATCTTTCTCTGACTCTCAAAAGTAAAGAAAAAACAAACAAAAAGAAAGATCTGTGATAGGGAGCTGCTCTTCTCCCAAATTAACTCCAGCTATGTTGCTTACTTCTGAATATCTGATATTCTTGGTACAGTAGATACTATCAAGAAAGTTCTGCTTTACTGCTGTTTAATACTCAAAAATAAAACACTTATGTTGTAACTAAACTTATTAACTAAGGTCAAGCATATTATTACTGTAATCTGGCATCATTTGAGTTTTAAATAAAAATTTTTAAATGAAAGTGACTTTACAGTCTTCAATGAGAACATCTGTGCATTTGTACTATTCTCTTTATTGCCTGTTTAGGCTTTTAGTTCTTTAGTACTTTTTGTTATTTGTTTTAGGCTTAGCAAGAAAAGGCATTTGAAGAGAATTTCTTGAACTTTATAAACAGAAAAATTTGATTTGTCCCAAGGACAGAACAAAATCTTGTCCCAAGATTTTCAGCCTGTTTATGAGCTAGTGTCACCCATAGTAGAAGGAGGTAGGATATTTTGACTTTTTTTTTTACTCAGGCAAGGATAGTGTTTACAGTTCCAGGTCTTTATCCTTTGTCAAATTGTTCTGCTTCAAATATGAGGAGAGAGAGATATTGGTACTTGAGTAGATGGAGCTGAAAAGCAATTCCATCGAGATAACACAGCAAAAAATGTGTTAGCCTCCATTTCCGTCCACGACAGCTACCTGTCAGTCTGTTTTTAGGAACAGAGAACTCCATCTTGTAAATGACAGCACTGACTGCCTGTGGCAGGAGACCCGTCAGCCAGGCGACCAGATGTGTTTCTGCTGCATGTTGTTACGCCAGGTTGAAGATCTGGCAGCATAAGCAGTGGTGTTGATATTCCCGAAACCTTATCTTTGAAAAGAAAGACAAAAACCGTTGTCTGCGTTACATACTCTTAGGTCTCAGGAGTGAAGATCCGCACTCTTTCCGCAGATGTGGGCATGCTCTGACCTGATGTTATTAGAGTTAATATAATTTCATTGTTAAGAAAGGCTTATTGTACAGTAATGAAATGGATTTGTATGTAACATAGAGGTAAACCAATGTATCCATGTGGCCCACAATTTGCAGGTTAAGAAACAAACGTTTCTTATTTGACTTCCTTATCTCTGATTATAAAAACATTATGCGTTCATCACAGAAACTTGGAGGAGGTAAAGAGAAATATAAAGAAGCAAGGGAAAAGTTACTTACAAATCCAGGACCTCAAGATTCCTACTGCTAACATTAAAAAAAATTTTTTTTTCATAGTTCATTTATTTTTTGAGACAGAAAGTGACAGAGCATGAGTGGAGGAGGGGCAGAGAGAGAGGGAGACACAGAATCTGAAGCAGGCTCCAGGCTCTGAGCTGTCAGCACAGAGCCCGATGTGGGGCTCGATCCCACGAACCGTGAGATCATGACCTGAGCCGAAGTTGGATGCTTAACCGACTGAGCCACTCAGGTGCCCCACCTACTGCTAACATTTAAAGTACTTCTATTTAATCCTTCGGTGGAGGGGCCTGCGTTTTTACATATATAACTCAACTTTATATGTTGCTTTTTGCTGTTAACGTGGGGTCATAGCATTTTTTCATGCTAGTAATATGTCTGTATGACCTTTGTGTTTAAGACAGCTTAGTCTTCCATCTCAGCGTGAGATAATAGAAAATACGTATATTGGTTTCTGCACCTCGTTCCTGGCCTGGAGCTCCTAGAAGCATTGTGGTGTCCTAAGTGGTAAGGCCATAAGGAACATCTCTTGTTTTAATGTCTCATCTTTGACCGCATACTTAACCTAGGGCTCCTAAAACCCTAGTAAATTCCTGAGTGATAAGACCATGAAGACCATCTCTTGTTCTAATGAGGTGACTCTGGGTGGAGACTCCTAACTGGCCCCTAGATGGGGTGCCATCACCACCAAGACGAAGCTGATTAGAAGTCTGGGATTTTCTGTGAATGCTCCCCCCACCCCCAATCCCCTGTGCTTCCCCACTTCTCTAGAGAGGGGAGAGGGCCTGGAAATGGAGTGAATAATTGATCATACCCACGTGCGGAAGACTCCATAAAAATCCCTAAAGGGAGTTTGGGTGAACACATTCACACCGGGAGGGTAGCACACCCCAACTCCATAAGGACAGGAGCGCCTGTGCTGGGGACCGTCCCAGAATCCACCCTGTGTATCTCCTTATCTGGCTGTTCATCCGTGTCCTTTCATAAATGGGTAGATATAAGTGTTTCCCTGAGTTCTCCAAGCTGCCCTAGCCAATTTTTTAATTTTTAAAAAATGTTTTTAATGTTTTTATTTTTGAGAGAGAGAACAGACAGAGTGCGAGCAGGGGAGGGGCAGAGAGAGAGGGAGACAGAATCCAGAGCAGGTTCCAGGCTCCGCACTGTCAACACAGTGCCCGATGTGGGGCTCAAACTCGTGAATGGCGAGATCATGCCCTGAGCTGAAGTCAGATGCTTAACCGACTGAGCTACCCAGGCACCCCTGCTCTAGCCAATTAATCGAACCTGAGGGAGGAAGGTCAGAAACACACGTGACAGCCTAGACTCAACATTATTTAAAGCGTGCCGCAGAGTCAGAAATGAGTCAAGTGGTAGCACACCCAGCTGGTGTCGCAGAGAGTTGCTTGGTGGGGGCAAACCGCCCATGTGTCCAGTGAGCAGACGTGCTCTGAGTAGTAAGGGAGGACACGCAGGAGAGACACTGGGCCGTTCCCTACTCACCCGGTTCCCTGCCTGTTGGCTAGTAGGGGGTCTAGCGAGAGTCTGTCATGTTCTGGCACACTTCTTTAATTGTGCAGGTCTGACAGGAAGTCAGGTTCCTGCCTTTGTCACACTCCGAGAGGGAGCCTGATGTGTCTGCTGCTCTTGAGTTGCAACATACACACATTGTCACTTTAGATCGTTTCTGAAGTCAGGTGCAGCCGGAGATGGCATGTCCTAATTGGTAGTGTTGTTACTGTCATAATTGTGTGTCTTACAATCTAGATGAAATAGCATGTCTTCTCCCTTAGCTCCTGTTTAGGATGAACAAGTCTCCCCTCCACCGTCCTGACTAGTTCTGCTACTTATTGACCTATTTTCTTGATTTCCGCCTCCTAGCATTGATGCTGAAGTCTAGTCTCGAGCCTTAGTCCATCTGGCTGTGGCTTGGGTATGTTTTTTTATTTTCTTCTTTAAAAAAATTTTTTTTTAAATCTCTTTATTTTGAGAGAGAGAGACAGACAGAGAATGAGCAGGGGAGGGACAGAGAGAGAGGGAGACAGAGGATCTGAGGCAGGCTCCAGGCTCTGAGCTAGCTGTCGGCATACAGCCCAACGAACGCCTTGAACTCACAGACTGTGGGATCATGACGTGAGCCGAAGTCGGACATTTAACTGACTGAGCCACCCTGGCACCCCTATTGTCATCTTTTTGGGGGCTTTATCTTGCCCTTTACCTTCATCTAACGCTTGAGTCCTCTCCATGGGATGGGCCTCCCAGGCTGTAGATGCTGCCCAGCCTGGGTTTAATGCCACTTTACCCTCCTCTGCTTGACTAAAAAGGATGTCCTGGTTTTAGCCACTTCTGAAATCAGCCCAAGACTGCTGTGCTTGATGTCTCCGGTGGTGGCCTCCAAAGCCAGTGTCAACAAACTGACTGGTCCCCTCCCGGCCCAGGAAGTTCTGTAGCAAGTAGATTTTTCTCCAGATGTGACTTCTGCCTAAGCTCATTTTAGGGAGCGATGAAATTATTGCGTCTTGGGGTCATGTTGAGGCATTGGGTGATCGGGTCAGGCAGAGAGTTGCTTCAGTGGCTTGGGGACTCAGGAATGTGAAGATCATCTCTGTGAAGGCCAGTCAGTTGCTGTTGAAGGCAAACAATTGGATGGAATTGTTCAAGAAGGGTCTAGAGAAGGCCATAGAAGGGGCCTTGGGAAAATAAATTTTGAAGCTTTCAAAATGGGAAGCGTACGGAGGGTGAATCTGGGAAGAATTTGATAAAGGTGTTTGTTCAGTTTCATGCAAGTATGATATGTTACATACAACTCAAAGAAACAGTTCAGTTCCAGGAAGAAAAGGGGAAGGTTAAAGTAGCATGAAAAAGAAAGTTGGTTTATCAGTTAGTCTCTAATGACTGTGTCAAAAAGAAGTAGAGTACGGTATTTTGTGTCGAAGCCATTGCGTAGTGGGTTGAATGGGGATCATAGAGATTAATGTTAATAAATACTAACCTTTTGAACCAAGAGCAACAACATTCTGAAGAAATTAAAGGTATTTCCTTTTATCAGATAAAAATTTATCTAAGCGTATCTGCTAAAACCCAAGTTGAAAATAAATATTACTGTAATGAAGAAAGTAAGACGACCCCTATGCTGCCAGAAGTCAAAGGTAAAAAAAACACCATTGCTATAATGCGTATCTTCCAGAGTTTTCACTCCTCTGTGTATGTATATGTATGTGTATTTTACTTAGAAAATGGAATCATACCATACATATTTTTACAACTGTACTTTTTAGTTATAATACCATATTTAAAATATTTATTTAAAATATCAACTTCTGTCAGCCTAGATTAATTTTGCCTATTTCCTGGAGATAACAATTTAATTTTGCTTTTGGCGGCCTTCCCAGACTCCCTCCTTCCTCCTCCCTGGTTTATATCCCACACTGCCCATACCCAGCACTTATGAACTTGAACGATCCCTGCGAGAAGGCAGAGTGTGTGTCATGGCTTTGTGCCCACCGTCGTATTCACCATTGCCACACGACCACAATGGGACAATAGAGATTAATGTTAATAAATACTAACCTTTTGAACCAAAGATTCGTTGTGTGTAGCAGTTATGAGCTTGGGATTCCACTCCCCTCTTGATGCGTATTTAATTGTTTCCCAACGGTTCATTGTGTAGTGGTTAGGAGCTTGGGATTCCGAAACTACCCAGGTTTGAATCCTACTTCTTACCACTTCTTGGTTGTGTAATATTGGTCGTGGGATTCAGTTTTCTCATCTGTAAAATGGGGTTAGTAGTGCCTTTCTCATACGGTCTAGATAGAAACATCTAAAACATTATGGAGTACTTGTATTTAAATTTTAAACTATAATGCCCTCTATCACCAATCTTGCGTATATGATGGATTTGGGACATTTAAAAAGATACCATATATGAGGTAGTAAATACTAATGTAACTTCCATCTAGCTTAAGAAATAAAATATTATAAAGGCAGTTGCAGTCCCTGTGAACCTCTTTTCTATTATATTTCCTTTTCTTGCCTCTCTAGCAGAGGTAATCAATATGTATTTTGTGTTTATCTTTCCATGCTATTTTTATACTGCCCTCTATATTTACAACTCCATAAACAGCTGTTTTCCATAATTTAAAACTATGTACGTAATAGTATCATCCTATAAATATCGTTGTGCAACTTTTCCTTTTTTTGGCCATTTAAAAAATAAAATTTACCATTTTAATTATATTTACAGGTACAACTCAGTGGCATTCGATACAGCCATATTGTGTAACCATCACCACCATCCATTTCCAGAACATTTTTATCTTCCCAAACTATTTTACAGACATTAAACAATAACCCCCTCCTTGCAGTTTTTGCGTGCTTAATATTATATTTGTGAGATTTACTCACGTTGCTGCATTTTGCTTTTGAGACACTGTAGCTGCTACATAGCAATCCGTCCTATAAATATCACAAGGTATTAATCATTCTCCTGTGAATGGGCATTTAGGTTTTCCCGAAGTTTTCAGCTCTGCAGTGAACATTAGTGAGTCTTGTGTACCCGGGCAGTAGTAGTTTCTTTAGGGTCTGCACCCATTACTGGATTGTAGGATATACACATCTTCAATTAGATTTGTGGTTTTTTTCCCCCCAAAATACTCAGGAAAGTGGCTGAACCTCAGAGGCTGGTGTATGAGCGTCTCCGTTTTCTATCCTCACAGGCACGCGGTATTGTCGGCTGTTAAAACTTTGCCGAGCTGATGGATGTGACTTGGCGTCTGTCTGTGTTTTTATTTTGCATTCCTCCAATTAGTGGGGCGAGCATCTTTTCATGTTTTGGCCCATTTCCTTAATCACCTTTATATACCTTGCTTATTTTTCCATTGGTCGTTTATATACATTTTTTTTTTATTATTATTTCTTTCAGTAACTGTCTATCCCTAACATTGGTACGGTTTGTTTTTTTCACTTCCTTCAAGACTCCATTCACATACTGCGTCATCAGAGAGTTATTTGCTAACCATCCTGGGTAAAGGAGTTCCCCTTCCCGGTGGCCTGTCCCTCTCCCCTGCTTGTCTGTCACAGCGCAGGTGGCTACCTGACTTGTGTGTCTATCGCCCGTCTCTTCCCCAGTTCGAGCATGCGCACATAGGCTCTAGAGAGCGGGGACATTGTCTTGTTCCCTGCTGCGTCCTCAGCGCCTCCCATCATACTTTGCCTGTAGTGTGCACTTAATAAACACAGAGAATGAATATCAGACCACACGTACGCTGGTGTTCAGGTTTCCAGAGATGATTACCCCCACTGTGGACCATGTAAACCAATGCGAAAAGATGATAAAAAGATACCATTCACCCATCTTTGTGAGCCTTCACTGGGTAGATACATCCAGTGCATCAGAGAACCTAGGAAGAGCGCTAAAGATTTCTGCGGGGCCAGAGAAACTAAAGTTGACAAAGATACAGATAAATATTCCTAGTTCTCTCCAGCTCCCCTCAGGGCCTGCCCTCCTAACCCTCCCGGCAACAACTAGATAAAAAGTCCTCAGAACCAATGAAATAGAGAGATAGATGTTCTATGTCCACGTTTCTTATTTTGTTTGAGATATATATTTACATACTATGGCATTCTCCCTTCCAAAGTGCAGTTCACTGTGTTTTTCTGCAAAGTGCTAGCTGCCTGCAGGATCTGCCCAGCAAACCCGCCCAGGCTCGCCAGGGCGGTCCCCCCACCAGCAGCTCCCTGGTGTTTGTCTCTGGGAGCCAGGTCCGCGCCACTCCAGCCTTGCTGGCAAGACTGGAGGCTAGGTTCAAAATTGAAATGAATATAAAGTGGACCTTGATCTTGCATAGAGCATTACTACCACACGTTCCTATGTTTAATAATAAAGCTTCGACAGCTAACATCTATTCAACGATCTCGAAGTTCTAGTCCTGCTGATGTTTATGTGTATCGCTCTGCTTTATCTTCACACACTTCTTATGAGGTAGATAGTGACATTGCCCTCATTTTACAGATGAGAAAACTGAGGCTTAGGAAGCTGTTTGGCCTGTTACTTGTTGGCATTTGTTTATCCTACATAGCCACAGTGGAGGCCACCGTTTCTGAGAGTCTGGATGCAGCTACTGAATACCGGAACCTGAAAACTGGTGTTTGTCCTCCGGTTTGAATCGCAAGTGCTTCATTGTGTCAGCCATGACTCTGTAATCCAGCAGGTGGAAGTTAGTCCTGCTGCCTAACATCGCCACTTTTCCCTTCTTTAACTTATTTTTTAAACTGGGAGAGTAGGTGTATTTATGATGTGAAGAGGTGGGGATTTTCATGGGTTGGCAAAAGTTTATGAAAACATTACATTATGTAGCTCGGTAGTGGTCTATTGCCAAGATATTACTAATACTGAGGGGAGATATCATCTGACCTGAATAACGTCGTAAGTTATAGTCGACCTCTTGTTTCACATGGGAGGGAAATATATACGGATTTAATCATCACAATCGTGTAATTCAGAGTGCTCCCTGATGAGCTGTGAAGACTGATAGTAATCTTTGTAACTTGATGAAATGTAGGTCCCTATTCTATGTATCAGTATATTATAGCGAAATCATCAAGGAAATGTAAGCATAATTGACGGTTGAAACTAATATATTTTGGTGAGTGGAAGAAAATTGCACGTTTTCCTGTTTTCTTAGAGGTGTTTTTGGCTGAGAATTGGTTGGTTCACATAACCTTCCTCCACCCCTTTTAGAAAGAGAGGGGCTGGGACTAAAGATTATTCTAATCAAGTCTTACGAATTCCTACTCTCAAACAAAAAAAGAATTCCTACCGTCTTGCACTTTACCCCTTGATTGTTATTCACATCTAAGACTAAGGCTTTTTCTTTATCCTTTTCTGAAGGGAGAATTACAGAATATTCCAAACTGAACTTAAAAATTTTTTTTTTACACTTATTTATTTTTGAGAGACAGAGAAACAGAGATTGAGCAGGGGAGGGGCAGAGAGAGAGAGAGAGAGAGAGAGAGAGAGAGAGAGACGCAGAATCTGAAGCAGGCTTCAGGCTCCAAGCTGTCAGCCCCGAGCCCGACACGGGGCTCGAACCCACAAACCGCGAGATCATGACCTGAGCTGAAGTTGGCCGCTTAACCAAATGAGCCACCTGGGTGCCCCCAAACTGAACTTTTTAAACCATATATTTGATCGCCCTACCTAGCAGAACATGGTAAAATGGCCTTTACTGTTTCTACTGGGTGAAATGTCCCTAAACCCGCATAGAAGGAACTCCCGCTTGGCAGGGGTGGACTAATTCAACACCCTGTTGGCGGTTTTAACAGACTCTCTTGGAGGCATTGCTGGGTGACTTAGTCTGCAGAGCGTAACGTTGCAGCCTCCCCATTGGATAGATTGCATGTCTAGTGGTGGGCGTCGAGACCCAGCCTTGAAAGAAGCCATCTGTGCGGTGCCCATGGGGGGCGTCCGTGAAGCCCCCCTGCATCTTCACCACTGTGGTGCTCAGTAAGCGCCCGCAGCCACTGTTGAAAGCGACCTCATCTCAGCAGCACAGAGTCCCATGCGCTTGTCCCCTGCCCCTCTTTGTCATCTCAGGACACTGAGAAATATGTTTAGACGGAGAAACCTGGGAGATGGCTGCTGATCTGGAATCCGCCTTGTGTTCTTGTTAGACAGTTGAAGCGGCTTTGGAGAAAGCCCCTGGGCAGCTGCCTCCCCGTGGCCGAGGGCCTGCTTTGCAGACAGGAGCAGAGCGTTCCTTCCCGCTGGGCCGGCCTCTGTGCTGACACCGTGTTCTGTGGAGCCTTGGCTTGGCTTTCCTGAGCCTGATTTCTAGAGCATGTGTAGCCACTTCCAAACCCAAGAGGGTGACAAATCCTCTGTGATGCTCTACTCCAGGACATCACTGTTGCTTGTCAGTACCCTTCTGTACCTGTTTATCTTGGATCCTGTGGGCCTCCAAGGTTGGGCTGCCTTTCAACCAGCTCTGGCTCCCTGCTTTGTATGAACCCTAGGAAGTGTAGTGTTTAGCCAAGGCCTCTGTATGATGCCAAACAGGGAATGTGGGGTAGGAAGCTGGGTAGCCCTCCTGGCCAATCAAGGACATCCAGTGCTTTCTGAGAATCTGTGGGGCACAGCCGGCAGATCATCCTGTGTTCAACGTAACTGAACACGTTGGTAGACCTTCTAAACAAAGGTCTAATCTCTAGCCGCCGAGTATCAGTTGAAAGTGATCAAGAAAATCTGACGAAGATAGGGTCAGATGCTTGTATACAGTTGTCCTTAGCCGTAATCAAAAGCCATGAGGGTATGTAAATGGGGACCCTGGCCATCTTGCACCTGGCACAGTGCTCTATACGTGGTCCAGGGCTGCAGCACACGTTCAAGGTGGAAGAGGTTCTAAATTGGACAGTTGGATGCTTTTGTTAGCGTGAACTTTTTTGCTGTTAAGATCGACCCTGATTCTCAACACTGATAGACAGGGCGGTGGGGTGGGTGCCTGTGTGGCCTGCCGGAGGCTTCTCACAGAGCTTGTGCTCCAGATCCACACGGCTATGTCTTTGAACACCGGCTCCACAGGGGGGCGCCTGGGTGGCTCAGTCGGTTAAGCGTCCCGCTTTGGCTCAGGCCATGATCTCACGGGGTTCGTGGGTTCGAGCCCCGTGTTGGGCTCTGTGCTGACAGCTAGCTTCAGATTCTGTATCTCCCTCTCTCTCTGACCCTTCCCTGCTCGCACTGTCTCTCTCTCTCTCTGTCCCTCAAAAATAAATGAACACTGGCTCCACCCTGGAGAGCTTTGTGACCTTAGGCAGCACCTGTGTGCTTCACATCATCTATCTGTAAAATGGGGACAATAGAGCACCCACCTGACTGGGCTTTTGTGAGGATTAAATGAGTTACTACGGAAAGTGTTACTGGAAAGGCCTAGAAAACAGAGTAAGACTTGATAAATGCTAACAGACTTCCAACTCTCCAAAAAGGGTGAATTTATAATTTATATTTCATGTTGAAGATTATATGTGTCTTGAATTTTAAAATATTTGTTATTTTAAATAAAAATTACTCCATGAAAACACAGACTTAAATTTATATCTATTTTGGATATGTGTATTTTAAAGCATTCCAGATTTACCTGTTTTGACTGTTTAGACCAGAAATAACTTTTTTTTTTTCTTTTTAACTCTAACTCTTGAGAGACAGGAGAAGTTCAGTATGGGGGGAGGTTCTAAAAAGAGTTTTGAGGGCACGGGGTGGCTCAGTCGGTTAAGCATCCAACTTCAGCTCAGGTCACGATTCATGAGTTCGAGCCCTGCGTCGGATTCTGTACTGACAGCTCGGAGCCTAGAGTCTGCTTTGGATTCCGTGTTTCCTTCTCTCTTTGTCCCTCCCCCACTTGCGCTCTGTCTCTGTCTCTAAAACACAAAACATTAAAAAAAATTTCTTTAATAAATAAAAAGTCTTGATACAAACATCTGCAGCACATAATCTAACCTATTGCTTTTCTTCATGTGTATAATTTGTGGATCCTTTTTTATCTTTGGTTTTATTTTATTTTTTTTATAGTTTATTTATTTTTGAGACAGAGAGAGACAGAGCACGTAGGGAGGGGCAGAGAGAGAGGGAGACACAGAATCTGAAGACAGGCTCCAGACTCTGAGCTGTCAGCACAGAGCCCAATGCGGGGCTCAAACCCACAAACTGGGAGATCATGACCCGAGTTGAAGTCGGACGCTCAACCGACTGAGCCACCCAGGCGCCCCTTTATCTTTGGTTTTAAAACGCAACAAATATTTGTAATATTTAAAGCAAGTATACTTAGGCACACACACACACACACACACACACACACACACACATTTATATGCACTTATATGTATTTTTGTGGTATCTTTGTGTTTATTTATGTGTATATAAAATACATATGTACATATGTATGTATTTTGCAGTATCTCCAAATAAAAACTTGAAGTCTCAAAACATGAGAAACTGTAATGCTCACTATATGAAAAGTAAGTTCTGTTTCTCTCTCTTAGGATTCATTTCTTTGTAAATCATTACATTCCTTTGTGACCTGTTAACATAAGAAGGGAAAGATCCCTTGTTTTTTGCCTTTAGAACTTACAAAATACTAGTCAAGCCTCTCATTTCTTTCCTTGAATTTTTCTCAGTTATACGATCTGTGTTTTGGGATGGGGATAGTTTTGGAAAAAGATTTCTAAATCAAAGTTTAAAATAAAGTTAATAGAATGAACAGAGTTGATAAAGTTTAAAAAGTACCGGACTATTTTAAACTTAATGAAGATGCTACTACCAACCATTATGTAAAAGGATAATAAACCCAGTAGAGAAATAAGCCAAAGATGCAACGCTTAATGGAAAATGAAATACAAATGGCCCATAAATATAGATAAAAATGTCAGTGAGGAAACAAGTACTCTCATACATCTCTGGCAAGAATATAAATTGGCCCAACCTCATCTTTGAAGGACACTTTTATGGTATCTCTTAAAATAAAAAATGTATGTGCCCTTTGAGTGAGTGGTTCATATCTTGTGATTACCCTGAGACATAGTTAAGTCCGCACGAAGTAAAATATATGCAAGATTATTCATTGTGACATTATTTATAATAGCAAAAGATTGGAAGCAAACTAAATATCCATCAGTAGGGAGCCAGTTAAATAAATTATGGTACAGCCATACAATTGAATTCTTTCTGATCTGACTGTCTGAGGGAGGGAGGGAGATATTTGGCCGTTTGCCTCTTTGTCTCTTTTCTTGGTGTTCTTACTTTTAAAAAGGATAACCCATCAGAAGCAGCCCCAAGAGGATCATTTTTCTAGGGAAAAGAATTGTAAATGCCGCGTTATAGTCCTCTTCTTTCTAGTGGTAACAGTCATTACTGACCAACGCAGGGAAGGTGATGTAGACGCAAGGATCGGATTGTAAATCACACATGGGGGGTGATAGACGGTGGACATGCTAATTGTCTCATGTACAAACATTCTCATCATAAGCACTTTTTCAATGTTACATATATTTGTTTCTCCTACATATTCTAACCAACATGAGTGATTGGTCATCTTAAATTTGTTATTTGCTTACCGTTTCTTACAGTGCTTCGTGAAAAACGTTGGCTTTTCTTTCATGTTCTATCTCCAGTCTCCTGTTGTCGCCTGTGGAGGCTTTTGGAGAGTGATTGTGTTTGCAGTTACTGCTCAGTCAAAGCGGTTGACTGAACCCCAGGGGTATCTTTCCAGTCCTCAGAAAGTGAGCATAGAGGAGGAACTTGATTCCATCGTGGCACCATACCAGCTTGTGACCTTGACTAAACTCCTGCTGAACGTCCCTGAAGCCTTTGCTTCCCCATCAGTTAATGGGGTCAAGTCATTCCTTACATGCCAGATGGCATTTAGAAATTAAAGGATATTACGCATGTGAAAACTCTTAGTATGTACATTCATTGGTTGGCACGTGAGCTCACTAATGTTAATCTGTTATTAATGAAATTAGTTCAGACTTAAACGGATCATCTGGCTCTTAGAATGATTTTTGGTTACAAATGATTGTCAACATTTTAAAGACTTTGTTTTTACTGTATTTATTTTGGCCAACTCCTACTTTGAGTTTATTATGTGTCAAGTCCTATGCTAGTCCTGTGGATATGGCTTGGTGGTGCCCTTGAGGAACTGTAGTTTTCTGGGGGCAAATGGACAGTTTCAGCAGGAGGTGACAAGTGCTGGGACAGGAGGACGCACAAAGCCTATAAGAACAGAGGGAGACACTGCGATCAGAAGCTTGCTGCAGGAGGTGACGGGAACTGAGCCTGAGAGTGAACCATCAGCTACTATTAGGGCATAATTTCTAAGGGTCACAGAATGACACAGAGGTCAAAGTAAGCTTCCCTCCAGCCCTGGTCCCCCAGCTGCCCAGAGCTGCCACTGACCGTGAAGGTATATTCCCAGTGGGAAAGAAGAGCAGAGCTTGAAGATTCAGAAAACTTGTGTGGCTTGTTTGCAGGGTCAGTTCTGCAGGAATCTAAGAGCAGGGGGATCGGTAGGGTGAGGAGTGGAATGACAAGGTAAAATCAGTGTTGGGAAGGAGGTTCCGCAACTGTGGTTAAAACAAAACAAAACAAAACAAAACAAAACAAAACAAAACAAAGGTGCCTGGGTGGCTGTTAAGCGGCCGACTTTGGCTTGGGTCATGATCTCATGATTCGTGAGTTCGAGCCCCGCATCAGGCTCTGTGCTGACAGCTCAGTCTGTGTCTCCTTCTCTCTCTGCCCTTCCCCTGCTCATGCTCTGTCTCTCTATCTCTCAAAAATAAATACGGATTAAAAAATTTTAAAAACAAAACAAACAAGAACAACAACCCGGATCTCTAACAATCAAAAATGCAAAATGGTCTTAGAGATTTTGCCGTGCACAGATTTATAGTGCCTAGCACGCCAACAGGTTAAAAAAATTTGTTACATCTGTGGTTCTAAAAACAGTCTCAAGGGGCGCTTGGGTGGCTCAGTCGGTTAAGTGCTCGACTTTGGCTCAGGTCATGATCTCACAGTTCGTGTGTTCGAGCCCTGCGTTGGGCTCTGTGCTGACCAGCTAGCTCAGAGCCTGGAGACTGTCTTCGGATCCTGTGTCTCTCTCTCTTTGACCTTCCCCTGCTCACACTGTCTCTCTCTCTCTCTCTCTCTCTCTCTCTCTCTCAAAAATAAATTAAAAAAATTTTTTAAACATTCTCAAATAGTCATTTGAACATGAAAAAAACATTTTTAAATATATATTCCAATTAGATACTTTTTTATTTAAAAATTATGTTGAACAAAAACATTCATAATAGCTGTATAACCATGGAGTCATGAGTGATGTTTTAAGAACTTTTCCACTTTTCACTAAAAATAAAATCTATGATAACATTAGAGGAGAAAAATGTATATTTTATCTTTAAAGCTAGCTGTAATTTTATGCAGGTCATTAATGTGGCAATGGATGATTTATCCCTTAGAAATTTTTAGAACTTGATGGGTCTAAATAACCAAATATACAGAGTAGTATCCATTTTGGACAGATGGCTTTCAGGGCCAGCCTTTTCCCACATGAGCAAGTGTCTCTTATGTGAAGCCTGATGTATATTAAGGTCAGTCCTGAGTAGATTGTGGCTTGAGTGATAGTGAATAGTAGTGACGCACTGCAGCTCAAAAAATGATGGATGGTTTTTAAAGATCTAGCTTCCCACAAGTTAACAGAATTTTACCTACCCTTTGACTCCTGTATCGTCAGATTATATGACCGGCATAGGAAGAGACACCTCTCCCCAAAAATAGGCATAACCCACAGACCATCTCCCTTTGGGGTGTTGGTTCCCTTTTTGTTTTTAATACCCAAATTTCACAGAGCATCCGCGTCTTTCACCACCGTGTGCTTAACGGGTATATTTACAAGGGCAAAATCTATGTATTTTTTTCAAAACACAGGATAGCATTTAAAATAAAATGATGATGCAAGGAAAGTCCCGAATGACATTCCAGAGACAGTCAGTAGATCATCAGAGTCAAGTGTGGATGATCTGAAAAGCTCACCAGGTGGCGGCTCAGAGGGCCCGGCTCCTGGATCGTGCGGGCAGTGCGAGAGGCGGCGGCGCTTTCCTGTGTGGCTGCTGTTAGCCTGTTTCTTTTCACTTGTTAAGTCGGGAAATGGTGTGTATAGACTGGTACAATGGTTATTACACTTATGGGCACTTTACCTTGTTCTAGTTTCATGTTAAGAAAGTCTCTGGCGGTTTTGAGTGGATGTGTAGGATTTTAATTTTTCTCACTTAAAATAATGGGAAATATGCTTCATTTAGCATTTTTGTGTATGATACTAGGTTTTAGGAACCGATTACTGCCGTTAGCTGGGAGATGTCTGTGTTCCTATTGTGATGGATCTTGGTATGTGTTTCCTATGGCTACTTTTTTTTTTTTTAAAGTTTTTACTTAGAATCTAGTTAACATACAGTGTGTTGGTTTCAGGTGTACAGTTTAGTGATGTGGCACTTCCATACGGCCCCCGCTGCTCCTCAAGACAAGTGCCCTCCTTAATCCGCATCGCCCGTTTCCTCCGTCCCCTTCCCCCTCTTCTGTTGTCAACAGAGTTCCAAATATAGGTGACCCAAGGGCTGATACAGTGTCTACGAAATAAGAGAAAATATGTATGTTGGCCTCTGTCCCTGCTTCCAGGCACAGAGCTCCTAAAACCCTTGTAATTTTCTAAAATGGTAAAAGCACTGAGACTGAGAGCATCTCTTCTTCTGATATTTGGTCTTTGGCCCCATTTCCTGACACGGCTCCAAAATCCCTTGGGATTTTCTGGGTGATCGCAGTGCCTTTTGTTCTAATGAGGTCACCCTGAGTGGGCTCCTCCATAGGGGGGCTGGTCACCAGACCAAGCCATGATTAGAAGCTTGGAGTTTTCAGCGCCATATCTCATTGTCTTGAGAAGGGAGAAGGGCTGAAAATGGAGTTAATGATCTATCTATGTGAGATCTAATGATCTATCTATGTGATCTATGCGAGCAGGCCTTCCTAAAATCCCGGCGGCACGGGTATGTGTTCAGGGAGCCCCTGGGTTCTGAACACTTGGAGAGGCTAGGAGAGTACGGGCCTGGGGAGGGCCCGGAAGCTCCCTGCCCCTTGTCACATACCTGTGCTACACTTCTCTTCCGTCTGGTGATTCACCTGTATCCTTTATCATATCCTTTTATAATAAACCGGCATATAGTAGGTAGACTATTTTTCTGAGTTCTGGGAGCTGCTTTAGCAAATTAATCAAACCCAGAGGGGTTATGGGAATTGCTGATTTATGGCTGATCAGTCAGAATCACCTGGACTTGCAGTTGGCATCTGAAATGGGACAGGTTTGTGGGACTGAGCCCTTAACCTGAGGGATCTAACTCTGTCTTCAGGTAGATAGTGTCAGGATTGACTTAAATTGTAGGAGACCCAGCTGGTGTCACATTAATACCTTAGTGTGGGAAAAATTCCCCCACATCTGGGGTTGGAATGTTATGAATGTGGTAGTTGTGTGACAGTAAAGGAGAAACACAGGAAAGAGTGAGGTTTGCTCAGGACCTCACAGTATCATCAGACACCCAAGGTCCTAACTTTCTCCTCTGACATTCAGTGTAGGACTTTGGTTCCGAAGTGGACTTCAATGGTCCAAAACTCTTGCTAGAGCTCTCGGCATCATGATGGCATTCCAGCCTTCATTTTGAGGAGGCATTCTGAGAATGGATGCAAGAAGACGACTCTCCTCCTCCTCCAACTCCTCCTCCTTCTTCTCCTCCTCTTCCTCCTCTTCTTCTGCTCTTCTTCCTCCTCCTCTTTAAGCTTATTTATTTATTTATTTTGAGAGAGAGAGAGAAGGTGCAAGTAGGGGCAGGGCAGTGAGAAAGGGAGAAAGAGAGAATCCCAAGCAGGCCCTGCATTGCCAGCACAGAGCCCAGCGCGGAGCTCAAGCCCATGAATGAACCATGCGATCATGACCTGAGCCGAAGTCAGACACCTAACCAAATGAGCCACTCAGGCGCCCCACATCTTCTTTTTAAGATGACTTGCATAACTCTTCCCTTTATATCTTTTTTATTTTTTGGTGGGGGAGGGGCAGAGAGAGGGGACAGAGGATCTGAAGCAAGCTCTACTGACAGGCTGACAGCAGGGAACCTGATGTGGGGCTCGAACTCACGAACCATGAGATCATGACCTGAGCTGAAGTTGGGCACTCAGCTGACTGAGCCACCTAGGCGCCCCTCTCCCTTTATATCTTGTTAGCCAAAACTTAGTCCCTTGGCACAGCGTGCTGAGGGAGGCTGGGAAGTATAATCTGACAACAGCCGAGTGCACTGTTGTCCCTAAGTAGTTCAGGCATTCTGCTTGATAAGGAGAAGTGGAGAATGGGTATTAGCAGGCAACTAGTAATCTATTCCAGTGACAGCACATATCACAAGTGACAGCAAAATAAGCTGGAGAAGAAGAAAATAATCAAGGTAAGAGAAGTCAGTCAATTTGAGGGAAAGACCCTCAAATATTTACATATAGAAGATTATCAATGCCCATTACCGAAGTAATCTCAGTGGTTTGGTGGAGATGGAAGGCAGATTGCATAACGTTTCTGAGAAGGACAGAGAACAACTGGCATCTTGGGAGGGGAAGGGAGACAGAAAGCTTTGGGCTTTGTTTGGGGTGGGGGGTGTTATTTGTGGCTTGGTTTGAAGTGGAGGAGGCCTGAATGTGAACATGTAGATTGAGGGGAAGATGATCTTTATATATCTTAAATAGAGGTGTGTTTTATTTCTAGTATCTAGACTACTGGTTTAATTGATGCCTTAGGATTCTTGCATTATTGTGACGTATGTGCATGTGTTGCTAAGTTAAATAGTATTCTTTATACTCATTCAGCACAGTGTTTTTAGTAAAAATTTTTTTAAAAGTTAGTGATAGTCCTGGACACCATGTTGGAACTGAGGTCACATAACAAAGCTTATTTGAGAGGTCAAATCATTTGTTCTCGTGGGATCTATTATGTAATAGATCATGGGTTTTTATCTGCCGAAGGAATGGGGGGCGTGGACACAGCAAGGGGACCCAGGTGGTTTGAACAGACATTTGAAAAAATGACCGTCATTTTCAGTTTGTTTTAACTGATATTTACTTTGAATTTTCAGATAGTGTTAAGGGGACATTGCTTGTTAATCGGAAGTCGTTGGGTGTTAGAAGTCATTGAGATCTTTAACCACAAATGGGTATTCCAGAAGTCATCAGCCTAAGAGACCAGCCACTGGGCATTCTCTCCCGCCACTTTGTAGACTTCATCCTCTCCAATTTCCTTTGAATGGAGTAATTCAAAGCCATTTTCACCTCAAGGCTCATTTAAAACATTTTAGCTTAGGTATTGCCATTTTGGAGATTTAGAGTTGAACCTTTTTATGAGAATCATTGTGTTTGATTTATGAAAAGAGTTTAGAGGAAAGGGAAATTAAAAGAATGGTCAGAAGCTAATCTCTTCTTGTTCTTGAAACCAGAAAGAGGGAGGCACTTTCTCAAATTGACATTTGAAGACCTTTATTAGTGCATTTGGGAAAAGAAGATAGCAGAGACTCGGAGTTTGGTTTGATTTATGGCAGCAGGAAGCTAACCCGCTCCTCGGACGCGGCCGTAAGAAGCCAGTGTATGTGGCAGAAACTCATTTGCCACCTTCATAGGAATAATAAGAAAAAAAGTTATACCATTAGTTCCTTCCTAGTCTGAGATACTGGATTGAAATAAATACCATTTATATTCAGTCGTTTGCACCTTCACTTCCTCCAGCCACGCAGTGGTGGAAAAAAAGGTGTTTTGCCTGTAACAAGTTAGAAATGTTAAAAACCACAGAAATAGAATTTGAGCAACGCTTAGAGTTTATTAGCTTCATCTCCACTAGTTTAAAGAGTCTCTCTGATGAGTTAGCTTCTAAAGCTTTGGAGTTTGCGGTCGTGGCTCTAGATGTTGAAAAATTTCGACCTGGTGCAGTGACTGAATGAGGCCTCTCTGTTACATTACCATAAAGAGCATTTCTGTTTCTTCCTATTTCTGCCTCATGATGGAAAATTACTGTCTTCTGATTTGATGTACTTGAAAATATCTGCTAGACACTGAAGATACTGGAGGATCCTTCAGTTTTAGGTCTGTTTTTGTGTTTGTGACTCATTACAGTTCAAGTGCATCTTCTCTGTCTTTCCCAGGGGGGGCGGGCACGGCAGTAATTATTCGGAGATTCCTGGTTCCCAGTTTCTGGGTGTGCTGGGATGTAGGGGCCGAGGACAAGGATGGAGTAGAGAAGGGAACAGATCACTTCCTGCCCATCTTTTTAGATGGTCCCGCTTAGTAGAGTTGCATTTTGAACACATTGGTTTCTTTATCAAAAGTAAAGATCATATCCTTAAAAAGTCCACGAACACCAAAAAGAAAAAAAAAAAAGTCCACGAAGTAGGAAAGGTCACATTTGAAGAATTTTGCACTTAGAGCAAAATTCAGATTGAAGTTTGGAATGATAGTGAATCAATGAAAGCTCTTGTAAATACTATGTTCATAGAGAATGTTAGCACATTTCATATGTCTTTAATTAGTAATGGGCACTCTTCAGTTAATTTCTATTCTCTGTTCCTTGCTTGCAGTATATTTTCAGACCCCCACCCTAACAGTAACCACATCATTGCAAATTTGTTTTGGTCTGTGTTTATGCATAGTAAATCAAACCTTTGCATTTTCCTTCCGGTTTGACCCATGACTAAATTGTTGACTTTCGAGTTCTACTGTGGTTCAAGAAACCCAGAGAATAGGGTGCTTGAAATTAAAAGCCTGGGGGTAAACTTTATTGAATTCATTTAATTTATCGTATTTTAAAATGTTCTCCTTAGCACATAGAGTTAGCTACCTGTAATGCCACCTAAGGTAACTTTATGCCAGATCTCACCAGGATTTATTGAAATTAGAATCCCAGCCTCCTGATAGGTTCTAAAGTGCAGTTTAAGACCTGGTTGTGTTTTGTGTCTTTAACTCCTACTCATGACTATAATCCAAAAACCTCCACTGCTCTACCTTTTATTTTCTGGCCTTTTCTTCTCTTCCTAAAACCCAGGTCTCTCTTTTTTGTAATGTCTCTCTTAATAGTGATTCAAAAGCTCCTGTGCATTTTTGCGTAAATGTTCACAGTTAAGGGAAATGTACACACAGGAGTAAGTGTGCAAGTGGTGGGATTTTAGAAACAAGGAACTGGTGACCAAGGAGGTCTTACTGTCTCTAGAGGCAGCATCTGAAGGCACTTATTTTCCGGCAAACATTGTGGAGACTGGTGTGGGGGTGGGAGACTACAGCCCTGGGCCCAAACCTGATTTGCCTCTGTCCTTTTTTTTTTTCTTTTAATGTTTACTTATATTGGGCAGGGAGAGACAGAGACAGAGACAGAGACAGAGACAGAGACTCCCAGGCAGGCTCTTGCACTGTCAACGCAGAGCCCAACACAGGGCTCGGTCTTAGAACCCTGAGACTGTGACCTGAGCCAAAATCAAGAGTTGGACACTTGAGGCTCAGTTAGTTAAGCATCTAGCTCTTGATTTCAGCTCAGATCATGATCTCAGGGTTCATGAGTTCGAGCCCCGAGTTAGGGCTCTGTGCTGACAGCGCAGACCCTGCTTTGGATTCTCTGTCTCCCTCTCTCTCTGACCCCCCTCCCCTAAATAAATAAACACTAAAAAAAAAAAAAAATCCAGATACTTAACAGCTGGAGCAACCCAGCTGCCTGTTTGCACACTTGCTGGGGCCGCCTTCCTGCCCCTCCGGCGGAGTAGAGAAGCTGCCACAGAGACTACTTAGTTCCCGGGGCCTGAAACAGAACAGGTTTGCGCCCCCTGGGTTGGACTCCCCATCGTGGTGCTGGGGCCTTGCTGGCTAGGGGCCTGGTCCACAGCTGCTTCCCCTTTGGTCCTCCTGAACTTGGCACTGCTCACCTTACCTCTGCTTGCTTCCTGCAACTCTCCCCTCCCTTGGTTCCTTAGAACATCTCAGTCCTCATTTTCTCCCTCGTTCCTTACCACCTTCTCCACCTTAAGGCTCCTCCTCGCACCCTCTTTCTGGAGGTGTTCCTTTGTCTCCCATGATCTCGCTGGAGCACAGCCTTCTGTGCTCACACCACCCCCCAGCCCCATTCCTGCTCCTGAGCTCTGTTTCCCGTTTTCCAACTAAAATGCGCCTCCAGACATAGGCAGCTCTGCTGACTCCTGGGTGAAACCAACCTCGTCTGTGTTCTCTCTCCCGCCTGCTTTCCCTCGTCTCCCTTCTCCCTAGCACCACTGTTCTGCAGTCACCCTTCACCAGGAAGCAGTCATTTTTACACTTACTTCACACTTGCCACCATTGAGATTAGCATCGGGCTTTCCCTCTAACTACCAAAGCAACACATGAGGAGTGTAAGTCCTTTTAATCTTATGTTTATGTATACCCATATGTACCAGTATTTTTTTAGGCATTATACTGTATGTATTGTTTTATAGTTTGTGTTTTTAAGATAAAAAATTACTTGTCAAGTCTACTCTCATAAAGATGCAGAAGCATAAAAACGGAAAACCTCCCTGTTTTGAGCCCCTACTCCCTTCTCACCTTAAATCTTATTTCCCGAAGGGATTTCTGTTTACTTTAGAAGCATCTTCATCGACATATTTAGTGCATATAAATGATATTTGAATATTAAAAATACAAGCCGGCTCTTGCTTTATATAGTGCCCGTATGTTGCCTTTTTTGCTTATCAATTTATATTGTACCGCTTTGTGTTTGAATGCAAATAGTTTTACCTCATTCTTTTACATCGCTGCACCCATATGGCTATGTTGCCTAGCCATTTCCTGATTGATGGTTGTTTCTACTTGTTTATTATTATAACCAATTGAGTATGTTTGTATTTTTCAATGAACTTGTATTTTAGAACAGTTGTAGAGCTACAGAAAAATTAAAAAGACAGTATAGAGAGTGCCCACGAACCCCTACTATTATTTTGCTATTATTAACTTGTTACCTTTGTATGGTACTTTTGTCATAGTTCATGAACAAATACTGATACATTAAATTAATATTTTATCCCAACTTTCCATTTCTGTTCGAGGATCCCAGATTACATTTAGTAGTCTTGTCTCCAAGTCTTGGCTGGTTCGTTTTTCAGACCTTGTTTGCGTTGCCTTGGTAGTTTTTAGGAATACTGGTCAGCTGTTTTGCAGGATGTCCCTGGATTGGGATTTGTCTGATGTTCTTCTTGTGATTTGACTGCAGTTACATGTTTTTGGGAAGAAGATCACAGAGCCAAAATTTGTATACATTAAGATTCTCTCTTTGAGCTGTAAAGTTCTGTGGTTTTGATAGAAGCATAGTGTCATGTATCCACCATTACAGTATCATATGGAAGAATTTCACTGCTCTAAAAAATCCTCTGTGCTTCGCCTATTCAAAATTCCCCACCTTCCCCCAAATCCCTGGCAACCACTGATCTAACTCTCTACAGTTTTGTGTCTTCGGTATGTCATAAAATTGGAATCTTAAAGTATGTAGCCCTTTCAGACTGGCTTTTTTCACTTATGTATTTATTCATTTAGGTTTCCACCATGTGTTTTCACGGCTTGATAATTCATGTCTTTTGATCACCAATATTTCACTGTATGGATACAGCACAGATTATCTGTTCCTCTATTGAAGGACATTTTGGTTGCTTCCAGTTTTTTGTGATTATTATATAAGTCCCAAATACTGTAAACATTTGCATGCAAGTTTTTGGGTGAACATAATTCTTGAGTAAATATCTAGGAGCTCCATTGCTGGATGGATGGTGAGTCAGTGATGGTGAGGTTTAAGGTTCAATGAACTACTTGAGCTGTCTTCTGAAGTGGTTGTAACATTTTGCGTTTCCCCTAACATTGGAGAGTTCCTATTGGAGTTCATTCTCATCAGCATCTGCTATTGTTGGTTGTTTAGTTTTAGACCTTCTAGGAGCCACATAGTGGTATCCCTTTGTTGTTTTAATTTATGATTCTTTAGTAGTAAATGGTGTTGAGCATCTTTCATTATGCCTGTTTGCCACCTGTACATCTTTTTTCTTGAGTTGTTTGTTCAGATCTTTTGCCCGTCTCCTAATTGTTTTTTTAATTACGGAGTTTCAAGAGTTCCTTATATATTTTGGATATGAAATTTTTACCAGCTATGTGCTTTGCAAATACTTTTTTCAACGTGATTTGTCTTTCATTCTCTTAACGGCGTCTCTCTCAGAACAGAAATTTTTAGTGTTAATAAAGTCACTTACCAATTCATTCTTTCATGGATTATGCTTTTGGTATTGAATCTATAAACTCTTTACCAAACCCAAAGTCACATGGTTTTCTTTTTTGCTTTCTTTTAGAAGTTTTATACGTTTGCATTTTACATTGTGTGTATGTGTGTGTGTGTGTGTGTGTGTGTGTGTGAGAGAGAGAAAGATGTAAGGTTTTTATCTAAATCCATTTGTTTAATTAATTAGTTAATTAATTACTATGGATGTCCAAATATTCTAGCACTGTTTTGTTGAAAAGACTGTCTTTTCTCAATTGAATTGACTTTGTTCCTTTGCTAAAGATCAGTTATTTCTATTTGTCTGGGTTCGTTTCTTAGCTATTCCGATGCTCTGTATGTCTCCTTTTGCCAGTGTTATACTGTCTTAGATACTATAGCCTGATAGCAAATCTTGAAGATGTGTCATGTGAGTTCTCCAACTTTGTTCTTTAGAATTGTGTAGGTTGTTCTAAGTCTTTAATGTTCTGCATAAACCCTGCAGCCAGTTTGTCAGTATCTATGAAATAGCTTGCTGACATTTTGTTTGAGATTATGTTGAATCTGTAGATCAAGTTGGGAAGAAGTGACCTCTTAACAACATTGAGTCCTCCAATTCATGAACACAGAATATTTCTCCTTTTTTCTTTAAAATAAGATTTTTTTTGATTTCTTTAATCAGACTTTTATAGTTTTCTGCACCTAGATCTTGTGTATAGTTTTATTAAATTTATGTACCTGTCTTTTATTTTTGTGGTGCTGTTGTCATTTTATTAAAATTTTAAATTCCAATTGTTCATTACTGGTATATAGGCTTGTATATACATCTTGTGTCCTGTGATCTTGCTATTCTCACTTAGTAGTTCTAGGAGGGTATTTTCATATTTTCAAATAAAAACAGTTTTATTCCTTCCCAATTTATATACCTTTTATTTCTTTTTCTTGTCTTATTGTAGTGGTTGGGTCTTCTGGTACCCTGTTGAATAGAAGGGACAAGAGGGAGCATCCTAGCTATACTCCCAGTCTTGGCGGGGGAGAGAAATATCCAGTTTCTCACAGTTAAGTGTCATATTAACTGTAGGTTCTTTGTAGATATTCTTGATTGTTTTGAGGAAACCCCCCCTTTATTCCTAGTTTGCTGAGGATTATATCATGAATAAATGTTGGCTTCTGTCAAATACTTTACTGCATTAATTTATATGATCATATGATTTTTCTACATTGGCCTATTGATGTGTGATGTTGAATTTTTTGAATACTGAGCCAGCCTTAGATACCTGAAATAAACCCTAGCTGGTCTGCATGTGTAGAGTGGTTTTTAAACATGCTTTGATTGCTAACGCTTTCTTTTTAAATCTATGCTCATGAGAGATATTGACCTCAATTTTCCTTTTTAAAATGCCTTTATCTGGTTTTGATAGTAGGATAATGCTATGGCCTCAGCATTCCGTGAGACGTGGTACCTCTGCTTCTGCTTTTCTGGAGGGATTGTGGTGAATTGATGGCATTTCTGGCGTTGATGTTTGGTAGAACTCATTTGGGCTTAGAAGGTTATTAATTAGGGGCACCTGGGTGGGCTCAGTCGGTTAAGC
>NC_043707.1:23659000-23675708 GCF_006229205.1 Suricata suricatta
TTATGTGTATTCTTTTTTAAAAATGTTTTATTTATTTTTGAGAGAAAGAGAGAGACAGCATGAGCAGGGGAGTGTCAGAGAGAGGGAGATACAGAATCCAAAGACAGACTCCAGACTCTGAGCTGTCAGCACAGAGCCTGATGTGGGGTTTGGATCCATGAACCACAAGATCATGACCTGAGCCGAAGTCAGACGCTTAACCGACAGCCACCCAGGTGCCCCTTATGTGTATTCTTATAAGTCTTATTTTTAATGTTAATTTTCTTTTTGTTGAAGTGTAACATATATCACTAAAGCATACAAATGCTAAGTATACAGCTTGATAAATTTTTTAAAAAAGTCAGTCCATCTGTATAATTAATACCCGAAAAGTCTCTTTCATGTCCCTTCTGCACTACCCTTCATCTCCCAAAGTAACCACTCTTCTAAATCATTAAATATTTAGTCTTTTATTTGGTCTAGCTTCTTTAGTAGCATAGATTCATCATATTTATCCATGTTATTATATGTAGCAATAATTAATTTTTTTCACTGGCCTATAGAGTTCCTTTGTAAATATGTCACAGTTTTTTAATTCATCGAACTGTCGATGAGCATCGAGGTTGTTTCCAGATTGTATCTATTATGACGTTGCTACTTTGAACTTTTTTTTTTACACCAATGCCCACTGTTTTAATGTGCATTTAATTATTTGTGATATTAAAATAACTTGCGGGGGCGCCTGGGTGGCTCAGTCGGTTAAGCCTCTGACTTTGGCTCAGGTCATAATCTCACGTTGGTGGGTTTGAGCCCTGCATCGGGCTCTGTGCTGACAGCTCAGAGCCTGGAGCCTGTTTCCGATTCTGTGTCTCCCTCTCTCTCTCTCCCCCGCTCCCCTCATGCTCTGTCTCTCCCTGTCTCAAAAATAAATAAAACATTAAAAAAATAATAAAATAACTTGCTATATTTTTAGTTGATGATTTATATGCCTTCTTTTGTGAAATACTGTTTTGGTTCTTAACCATTATTTTCTTTTGAGATGTTTATGATTTTCATTAACTTGCAAATGATTTTTCTTAAGGACTGAAGATCTCTTTCTATGTGTATATGTATATACACATACACATGTATATGTGTGCATATCTCTTTGTTTACTCCTTAAAGGATGGCGTGAAGTGGGGATTCTTTTCCCCGTGTTAATAATTGATTGCAGCAACATTAGATGTTGAATAATTCATTCTCTACCCCATGATTTGTAATGGCTGCCTGTTGTAATCAAGTTTTCATATATTCATGGATGTTTCTAAACTTTCTACTTTGTTATGTTGATTATTCTTTCTTGTCTCATTGCCACACAGTTACTATAACTTTATAAGACTTGATACTTCTCACCAAAGACCCCTCTTCGTTCTTTAACATTATTTTTCTTCAAAATTATCTTGCTTATTCTTACCGCCTTGCTAACATTTTCCTATTTATTTTAGAACCAATTTGTCAATTCTCATATACACATGCAACCTGGGGATATTGATTGGAATTGCATTTAATTTGGGAAAGTTGCCATTTTTATGAAGTCATGTCTTCTGTTTGTCACTTATTTTAACATTCATTTATTTTTGTGAGACAGATCATGAGCAGGGGAGGGGCAGAGAGAGAGGGACACACAGAATCCGAAGCAGGCTCCAGGCTCTGAGCTGTCAGTACAGAGCCCAACGCGGGGCTCGAACCCACAAGCTGTGAGATTATGGATGCCCAACCGACTGAGCCACTCAGGCGCCCCTGTCACTTATTTTAACATTGCCTGTTCTATCGCTTTAATTTTCTTTTACTAAAACCTATCTTTTGATTGTAGATTACGTGGCTGTCTTGGGGGATGTTAGATTTCCACACAACCTTTGGAACTGTTTGCAGGCTCTTCTTGAGTATGAGGTTATTATTGGCCCTGTGTGTTCCCCTAGGAGGCTGCTACATCCAGTTCCTGGTCACAAGGCTGTTTCATTATATATTTTTTAGTTAGTTTTATCTAATTTACTTTTCATTTTTCATTTCATGTATATTGCCATGGGGATGGCTCAAGAGATGAACCTGAAGTATCCTTTTGACTGTGTGTCCATTATCAGTTTGGTAAAAAATGCAAATTAGATAAGTAAGGATTTTGGATGAAAGGCTTAATTTCTGGCATTTTAGTATTTGTAAAGCAAGTGCCATCCACCCTTCTTTCAGGCTCATCTCGCTGTCATTCCAGACTTGGTTATGAGTCAGACCTGAGGTAGAGTGCTGTGTACACAGGCACATCTTGTCACTGTTAAGCTTTGCAGGGAGGAAATTTTATAGGCTTACCTCAAGGACTTAGTCACCTTCTAATGAGTCATTTTTTCCCCCCTGGAGCCAAGTTTAGGCACAAGGAGGTTAATTGGTGGGTTAAAACAACTTGAACATTTCTTAACTACAAAATGTTTGCATTTGGACCGTTAATTCCCCAAGAAGGGAGCTTTTAGTATCTAACATTTGGTACTTAAACTCATGAATTGTTACCAGCAATATTTCTGGAGAAAGGGATCTATAGGATTTATTGATTTTTAGGGATGTATGGTTTTTGGCTGCTCCCTAGTCCTTCCAGATTTACTTTCTCTCAGTAGTTTGTGAGATGCGGTTTGGCTGTTTTGAGAGAGCCTCCTCGTTCCACCTTCCCGCTTTGGGTTCAGGTGATGCTGTCTGTCTGTGTCTCCTGCAGGATGATGGATAGACTTGGCCTGTGGGAACGTTGCCAGAGATTGTACTTTTTTGTCAATATCTGCAGACATCCAAGTCGATGCGTTGCTTCAGTGATTGGAGTCTGTGTACGCACCCTGGTTGTAGGCAGTAACATGATCTTCTGCTTATTGATTTTTATGACATTGTTTATCCACCTTGTATTTACTTTTCGGTCGATAGGCTCCCTGCCGTTCACCTTGTGGTGGTGGCTTCAGACCTCTTGGTACAGATGTTCTCTCACGTGGAAAGTGGAGAGCGTGGCCCTAGGATTTTGCGCTTAGCTCTTGCTTCCTGTAGAAACCTTACCATTTATTTATTCTTCTTCATTTAGTTTAGGTTTGCCTTTATCCTTTACATTCTCTCTCTTTTATTAATCTGCTTCTGAAATTATTATTCTCGTTCCTTTTCCTTGCATTCCGTGTTGTACGTTTCTATGTTAGTGGTTCCCAGGACACAGGTCACGTTCACACGGCGAAGACTCTGCTGTTCAAGTGCCAGTGGAGCTGCCCCTTCCACTTTCTCCCAGCCTCCAAAGGATGGAGGAACACTGCTCCGTCCTACTCTTAGGCTTTTCTCAAGTGTATCTATTCTGCTTTTTAAAAAAATCCTTTAATGGGAATTTTCCCCCCTGCTATTGAATATTTATTCAATATTGAATATTTATTCAATATTGAATATTTATTCAATCTTCCCATGTCTCATTCAGTTGCCAGGGCTCTTAGCCCCCTTTGTTTTTTGCATTTTGCACTTCTGAGCTTTCTCTCCTTGGGGTTTCTCAGGAGATGAGTCCCTTCTGCCTGTATGTCTATAATTGCATTATAAGATGTTGTTGTGTGTGTGAACTATTCTGTGTCTATACATAAATCACATGTATGGTTTCACCCTCCTCCTACTCTTTCACATGGGCAGCATCTTCCTGCGTATCAACCGCGTTGCCAGGAGGACGTGAAGTCCTTCTTTCTTTTTTTTGCTATTGTAAGTGACTTGTGGAGGCACATGGCCCTTCTAACTCTGGCTCTAACTCATGCAGTGTCTTCTGAGACTTTGGTGAACCTAAGGCAAATCTTTTTCTATGTCCTTTATTACTGACTTGCTGGTTTTTGAACAGCAGAATTTTGTTTAAGCCATCTGCTATGATGGATAGTTGAGATCAGGAATACCAAGGGACTGTTAAGCTGATTGAGTCTCCTCTCAAGAGTCAGCACTGTTTAAAAATGTGTGTGTGTGTTTGTACGTGTTTTCTGATCCCAAAACATTCGTTATGTTTCCTTCCAAGCCTTATTTATGTCATTAATACTATCATATATATACAGTTTTGTTTTTAGCTTTTTAAAAATTCAGCACTATTACATAAAAATTGTACCTCATCATTAAGCATCCTTTTCACACCAGTTATTCTCAGTAGGAACATGTACAAAAATATAAGCCCCCTCCTCATTTCCTACCCCTTTCTGAAAATCCTATCTCCATTGAGCTCTTCTTTTGTTAGGAATGTGTTTCTCTGCTAGGTTAGGATTCATAACCACTGTTCTGAAATACCATTTTTAGTATTAAATAGCTATGTCCTAAATCATCTTGCTCTTTCTTGGGATTGAAGCTCTTGAGAATAGTCTCTCATTATTATGAATAAAGCTGGAATGAACATTCTTATTTCCCCGTGTTTGACCACAATTTTTATCATTTCCAAAGGTGACATTTTTAGAAATGCAATTATTGGGTCAACAGATTTAAGTATTTTTCAGATTCTTTAATCATGTTGCTGTGTTACTTCCCAAATGTTCTTACTGGATTTTGCTTTCACTGTCAGTGAATGAGTATTCTGTCTTGCTAAACTCTAGGCAGCACTGAATATTGCTATTTTGAAAAATCTTTGCCAATATGATAACCCAAAATGGTACCTCATTACTGCTTCAATTTGCATTTCTTTGATTACTAGTAGCTCAGTACCATATTTTAGGAGACCATTTTATCTTGTTTTGACACAGCTTCAACTCAAGATCATCTTGAATTGCAACTGTCAAGATAAATCATTGAAATTAAGAGCTGTAGTCGTGGGATATAATAACCTCATCCAGAATATGTAGCACTGAAAGCTGCCTAATTAGAAACAAGAGAATTCTGCCCAACTCACAGCTATATATATATTTTAAACTTTTTTATTATCATAGATTTATTATTATAGATTTTTAAAACACCCAGGAGAAAAGAAAATAATAGAATGAATTCCTGTGTAACCACAGTCTTTACTTTGGCCACTACTGACACGTGTCATTTCTTGTTTCACCTGTCTTCCCTCTGTTTTTGGAGTGGGGGAGGCATTGAAATATATCAAGTCAAATAAATGATAATTTTACCCATGAATACTTACGTATAGAATGCCTCTTCCCAGAACTTTGCGTATATTTTATCTCTAATAGGATTTATTACTGGAGTATATCATAGGTACAGAAAAGTGCACAGAGCTTAAGTAGACAGCTTGGTGAATTATTACAAAATGAACACACCTCTGTATTCAGTAACAAGCTTAAGAATACAATATTTTTAAAAAAAGAATACAATATGAATACAATATGAAGAGCACCTTCGAGTCACCCTTTTGCACCATTCATGTTCCCTCCTGGTTATCAGCCCTTCGTCTTTCTAAAAATAATATGTTACTTCTAACACTGTACCATAGTTTTCCCTGTTCTTGAACTGTGTAGAAATGGAATCACAATAGAGAATTGATTCTTGAATAACACTGGGGTTGGAGTGCTGACCCCTTGTGCAGGTGAAAATCCACATAGAACTTTCACCTCCCCAAACCAGCTAGTAGCCTGCTGTTGACTAAAAGTCTTACTGAAAGCATGAACAGTCGATGGACACATACTTTGTATGTTATATCTATAATAGACTGTATTCTTACAATAAAGCAAGCTAGAGAAAGGCAATTGTTATTGAGAAAATCATGAGGAAGAAAAAGCACATTTAAAGTAGTTTACAGTAAAAAATTCATATATCAATGGATCTGCAGAGTTCAAACCCATGTTCCAGGGTCAACTGTATTTTGCTTTACAAGTTTGTTAGATTTACCTATGATGTTATATACAGCTGTAGTCTCTTTCATTGCTGTATTTCATTATGCAAATATGCTACATTTAATCCATTTTACTGTTGAAGAATAGTTACATCATTCCAACTTTTGGCTGTTATGAATAATCCTACTAGTAATATTCCTGTACATGTCTTCTGGTGTATGTAGTTGCTTGATAATGTTGGCTGTGTATCTAGGAGTGGAATTACTGGATCATCTGGTATGCATGCATTCACCTTTAGTACATAATGTCAAACAATTTCTAAAGTGATGTATGAGCTTATACTCCTAATAGCAGTGTGGACTAGTTGTTGTGTCTGCTTCCTTGCCACCAACTGGTTTTGTCATTCTTTGAGATAATATTTTCTTGTGGATCTAATTTGCATTTCTGTTGGAGCACCTGGGTGACCCAGTCGGTTACGCCTCTGACTTCAGTTCAGGTCATGATCTTATGGCTCATGAGTTCAAGCCCCACACTGGGCTCTGTGCTGACAGCTCAGAGTTGGAGCCTGTTTCAGATTCTTTGTCTCCCTCTCTCTCTCTTCCTCCGTCCCCACTCATGTTCTGTCTCTCTGTCTCAAAAGAAAAAATTTTGTATCTGTTTATTGGTCATTTGAATTCCCCCTTATGGGAAGGATACTTGCTTCAAAGCTAGTGTTCTCTGTGACTAAACCATATAAACCACTCTCATTCAAGGTCATGCAAGAACATTCATGGCTTTTGTCAATTTTTATTTTGCATTGTCTTTTTCTTTTCTTTTTTTTTTTTTAATGTTTTTTATTTATTTTTGAGAGACAGAGAGAGAGAGCATGAGCAGGGGAGGGTCAGAGAGAGAGGGAGACACAGAATCTGAGGCAGGCTCCAGGCTCTGAGCTGTCAGCACAGAGCCCGACGCGGGGCTCGAACCCACACTCGTGAGATCAGGACCTGAGCTGAAGCCGGATGCTTAACCGACTGAGCCACCCAGGCGCCCTGCATTGTCTTTTTCTAATTGGTTTGCAGGAGTTCTTTATATATTGTAGATATGAGTAAATACCTTTTTTCACTCTGTAGCTTGTCTCTTTTATCATATCTTTTGATAAGGGGAAGTTGCTAATTTTAATGTAGTCTAGCTAAACATGCTTTCTTTTCTGTTGAGTGCATTTAAAACTGTTTAAGAAATTCATGAAGAGATTCTTATTTTCTAGATATTTTGTTGTTTTTCTTTCATATTTAAGTCTATAATCCATTTTATCCCCTATACATGAGTATCCATTGGACCCAGCATGGTTAATTTCAAATACCATTCTTTTCTACCTTGTTTTATAGTGTCAATTTTGTAATAAATTAACTATCCATACTTGTTGCTCATTTCTATTTTTTGTTGAGATATAATTGATAATTGACATGTGACATTTTGTAAGTTTAAGGTGTGTTCATTTGATACATTTATATAATGCAATATGATTACTGTGGTAGTGTAAGCTAACACTTTATCATGTCCAAGAATTATCATTTTTTTTAAAATGGTGAGAACATTTAAGATCTAGTCTATTAGCATCTTTGTTAACTAAACTGTTAACTAAACTAAGTCACAGTGTTAACTAAATCACAATGCTATACATTAGATCTCCAGACTTTATTCATCTTGTAACTATAAGTTTGTACCCTTTGACCAATATCTCTCCAGATTCCTCAGTCCCTGGGGGGTGGGGGGATTCATGGAGTCATCATGTTATTGCTTGAATCCAGACGTGGATTTACTCATGTTATTGCTTGAATCAAACCTCATCCTTCTTCCTCCCTATCCTGGTGGAATAATATGCCACTGTATGGGCATGCTACATTATGTTTATCTATTCTTCACCAGATGGACATTTGCATTGATTCCACCTTTTGCTCTTATGAATAACAAACTGCATATTCATGTACAAGTTTTAGTGTGAACCTATGTTTTTAATTCTCTCAGGTGTATCTACCTAGGAATGGAATTACTAGGTCATATATTGGTTCTCTGTTTAACTTTTTGAGGAACTGCTAAACTGAAGCAGGAAAGTTTTAAATTTTGATTGACGTTCACCTTTACGCTTTCATTTGTTGCTTGTGCTTTTAGTGTCATGTCTAATGGCCTAACCCAAGGTCCTTATGTTTTTTTCATAGAGTTTCATTGTCTTAGCTCTTACATATAGATCTTTTCACTTAACTTTCATGTAGAATATGAAGTAGGGATTCCACTTCAACATTTGCATATGAATATCCACTTGTCTCAGGACTGTTTGTTGAAGAGACAATTTTTCCTTCATTGAATGGACTTGACATGCTTGTCAGATCAGTTGTCTGTGTATGTGTGGGCTCACTTCTGGACTCCATTCTGTTCCGTGGATCTGTATGTCTGTTCTTATGTCAGTGTCACAGAGTCTTGATTAGTAGAGCTTTGAGTAAGTCTTGAAATCAGGAAGTGTGAGTCCTGCAAATTTGTCTTCTTCAAAGTTATTTTGGCTCTTGGGTCCATATGCATTTCTATATGCATCTTACAAATCAACTTTTTTCCCCCCTGAAAAATGGGCAGCTGGAGTTTTGACAGGGATTTAAAATTTTTTTATTGAGATGAAATTCAAATAAAGTTAACCATTTTAAATGAAGAATTCACTGACATTTAGTACATTCATGATGTTACTCAATTACCACCTCTTATCTAGTTCCTAAACATTTTCGTCTTTCCAAAATAAAGTCTTCTATCTACCAAGTAGTTACTCCCCATCCTCCCTACCCAGTTGCTGACAACCACTAATCTGCTTTCTATATCTAAGGATACACCTGTTCCGGATATTTTGTATAAATGGATTCATACAGCACATTACCTTTTATTCCTGGGGTAAATCCTACTTATTCATGGTACATAATACCTTAATATACTATTGGATCCAATTGGATAGTATTTTGTTGAGGATTTCTACATTTGTATTCATAATGGACACTGGATATTTTCTTGGGCTATCTTTGGTTTGGTTCAAAGGTAATGCTGGCATCAGAGAAGGAATTCAGAAGTGTTCACTTTTCTTGTATTAATGGGAGGAGTTTGAGAATATTACTCTTGAAACGTTTGGCAGAACCAGTGAAGCAGTCTGTTTCTGCACTTTGTTTAGATGGGAGTTGCTTGATTACTGACGTAATCTCTTTACTTCTTATAGATCTGCTCAAACTTTCCATTTCTCTGTGAGTCATTTTTGTTAATATGTGTCTTTCTAGGAATTTGTCAATTTTTTAAAGTTTATTTATTTATTTTGAGAGACAGCGAGAGCGCAAGCGAACGCACAAATGGGGGAGGAACAGAGAGAGAGGGAGAAAGAGAGAATCCTAAACAGGTTCCATACTGCCAGTGCAGAGCCTGATGTGGGTCACAAACCCACAAACTGTGAGATCATGACCTGAGCTGAAACCAAGAGTCAGACACTTAACTGACTGAGCCACCAAGGTGCCCCAGGATTTGTCCATTTAATTTAGGTTATATCTAATTTATTGACATACAGTTGTTCACACTATTCTCTTATAACCTTTTTATTTTTGCAAGGTTGGCAGTATTGTGTCCATTTTCAATTCTGATTTTATCGTGTCGTTCCTTTTTTTTTTAAGTATAGTTAAAGGTTTGTCAATTGTGTTGATAATTTCATAGAACCAACTTTGGGTTTCTTTCTTCTCCATTGTTTCTCTGCTCTCTATTTCTTTTACTTCTGTTCTCATCTTTATTATTTCTTTCTTACTCTTCACTTTTGGCTTAATTTACTTTTCTGGATTTGATACTTGGGTTTTGAACTTTGAGGGTTTTTTTTTAATGTAGGCATTTACAGCTATTAATTTTTTTCAAGTACTGCTTTTTTCCAGTTTTCCTTAAGTTTTGATATGTTGTAGTTTTGATTTCATTTATCTCAGAGTATTTTCCCTTTTTCCTTCCTCCCCCACCCCCTGACTCATTGGTTGTTGTGTAGTGAAAAATGAACTCTACCTAAGAAGTATGGCTTTTGCCTTTGGCTACTGGGAGATGATCTCTTGAGTCTCAAAATATCCTATCTGATAGGAGTGTCTTCATTTGCCTGGGGGCGTTGGCCACTGGACAGTCCAGAAGTATGATTTATGTTGGAGGTTTTGGAACCTTACTAGTTTCATCATTCCATTATTTGGTTGCAATCTCTAGAGGAACTGGTAACCAAAAGTACGTCCCTGAACCTCCAAGAGGGTTCTACCATGTGGGCAGTAGGTGATGGAGGTCCAGTAAATACTCATGTGGGATTTTCTGGTTGGTGATACTCCTGATGAGAAATTGGCTGTTAAGATGGGAATCCCTTATCTGTGCCTGTTGTTTGGTGCAAATATGTTTATAATTGTTATAGCTTGACAAATTAACCATTTTGTTATTAATAAGGACATTTCTTGCCTCTTGTAATAATTTTTTACTTAAAGTCTGTTTGGCTAATATTAGCATATCCACCCCAGCTGTCTTTTGATTACTATTTGCATGGAATGTAACTTCCATCCTTTCATTTTCAACCTGTCTATATCTAAAGTGAATATCTTCTAGATAGCATAGAAATGGTTATTAAAAAAATATATATGTTTTTTAATGGGTGAGTTTAACCAACATATTTACAGTGATTATTAATAGAGAAAGACTTGTTATGAGTTTTGTTTTCTATATATCTTGCATCTTTTTTATTTCATTTCCTCTAGTAATGCCCTTTTTAAAAACTTTTTTCCCAGTGTCCCTTTTGATTCCCTCTTCATTTTCTTTTTTGTACTTATTTTTAGTTATTTTCTGGATATTACAACAATGATGTCTAATTTTAGAACAGGCTACTTTGAATTCCTACGAGATTGACTTTAATCATACACAAAAACGATTCGTGTACATCTTCTCTTGTCTTCGTCCTTTATGTTGTTAGTTTCACAGATTACATTTTTATACATTGCCTGCCCATAACATAGATTTGTAGGTATTATTTTGTACAGGTGTCTTTTAAATCACATAGGAAATAAAAAGAGGCGTAACCCACCAAAAATAGAATAATACTGTCTTTTGTATTTATCAATGTAGTTACCTTTATTGGAGTTCTTTATTTCTTCATACGGTTTCAGGTTGTTGTCTGATGTCCTTTCATGTCGTCCTAAAAGGCTTCCTTTACCATTTCTTCTAGGACAGGTCTGCTAGCTGAACGCCCTCAGCTTTTCTTCCTCTGGGAGTGTCTTGGTTTCAACTTTATTTTTGAAGAATAGTTTTGCCGGGTATAATATTCTTGGTTAATAATTTTTCTCTCAGCAGTTTAAGTATGTCCCCCCCTCCCGCTGCCTCCTGACTACTGTGATTGGTGATGGGAAATAAGAGACATTGGTTCCTAATCTTATTGAGGATCTCTCGCATGTGATGAGTCACTTCTATCTTGCTGCTTTCAGGATTTTTTGGTCTTTTTTTAAGTATTTATTTATTTTGAAAGAGAAAAAGAGAAAGCAGATAGGGGAAGGGCAGAGAGAGAGGGAGAGAGAGAATCCCAAGCAGGCTCTGCACTCCCAGTGTGGAGTCTGATGCAGGGGCTCAAACCCACAAACCATGAGGTCATGACCTGAGCTGAAATCAAGAGTCGGACACTTAACTGACTAAACCATGCAGGCGCTCCTCTTTCTTTGTCTTGATAGTTTGATTATAATATGTCTCATAGGAATCTCTTTGAGTTTATAATTTTTGGAGTTTGTAGAACTTCTTGGATATGTAGATTTTTGGTTTTCATCAAATGTTTGACATTTTTGGCCATTCTTTTCTCAGATATTCTTTTTGCCATTTTTCCTTTCCTCTCCTGAGACTTTTGTAATGTGTATGTTATATACTTTGTGGTGTTCTATGGGTCTTTAAAAAGAAATGTAAATAATAAGCCTATAATTGTTGTCTTCCTTTTTGGGAAGTAAGCATTATTAGTGACTTGATGGGTTTCCTGTAAATGGTTTCTTTTCTCTCTGGATCAGATTTGCTTCACTAAGTCTTATAATCTTGTCTTTTCCCTCTTGCCTTTATCTGAATTTTCAGTTGTTCATGAAGGTTGAAAGTGGTTACTTTATTTTGAGAGTAATTCAATAACAGTTTTCCTGCTTATCTTTGAACATAAAGAATGATTCATTTGGTTGCATCATGAGTTATATCTTTAAATTTGTTTTCTCATTCTTTGTTTATTTGACTTATCAGATTGACACATTTTGTTTTGTCTTCCACAGATGGCATAAAGCTTAGTTTAAAGCCATTTCAACAACAGGCATGGTTTCTAAGGAATTTGATAGGTTGCCCAGCGTCTAGTAGAGGAATTAAATGTTCTTTGCTTTTAGAAACAATGGTCATCAGTGAGGGATTGTGTGGGTGTATTTTTTAAAGTTTATTTATTTATTTTTTGAGAGAGAAAGCGTGTGTACATGAGTGGGGCAGAGAGAAAGGGAGAGAGTGAGAATCCCAAGCAGTCTTCAATGCAGAGCCTGACACGGGGGCTCAACCTCACAAACTGCAAGATCATGACCTGAGCCAAGATCAAGAGTCAGGTAGGTGCTTAACCAACTGAGCCACCCAGGCACCCCAGTGAGGGATTGTTTTGATTTTGAGTTGTTTTTTTTGGCTTTAAGTGATTCAGAATTAATTTTTGACAAGCATACAATTTGGCCAATATTCAGTTTGGTTTTTATAAATTGAGAAGATAGTACAAAAGTCATCTTTGGTCGAGTCTTAATAACCCCTGCTTGTTTTCTGGCTCCTCTCCTCTTTTGGCATTACTACTGTCACTAGTTTTTCTGACTCTGGTTTTGTTTATTTATCAGACTAGAATGCAAATTACACAACAGTTGGCACTTAGCTTTGTTCACTGCTTATCTCCAGCACCTAGAATTAGGCCTGGCATAGAGGGGGACCCGGTGACTATTGGTTGATGCCTGTGTGAACAGATGAATCTGTGGAGCTGGTGGTGGTGATGGTAGCTGAAATGTGTTCGGACCTTTCTTTGGGCCAGGCCATGTTCTAAGACCTTTGTTTTATGGGTCTTTTAACTTTCCAAGCAGACTACAAGATACCGGTGCTGGTACTGTCCCCATTTTCCAGAGGCAGAGAGTGCCTGCCTGAGCACACATAGAGGATTCCGGAGCCAAGAGCTGTAGCTTACTTGTTACCCTGTGGCTCTTTTTCCTCCTTTCTCCCAGCCTTCCTGGCTACTCAGGCCTTTTCTGCTTCGCGCTTAAATCTTTTTCTGCCTCAGTTCCCTTTTTTTTTAAAAATTTTTTTTTTTTTTTTAGTCTTTTATTTATTTTTTTGAGAGACAGAGACAGCGCGAGCAGGGGAGGGTCAGAGAGAGAGGGAGACACAGAATCTGAAGCAGGCTCCAGGCTCTGAGCCGTCAGCACAGAGCCCGATGCGGGGCTCGAACCCACGAGCTCTGAGATCATGACCTGAGCCGAAGCCGGCTGCTTAACCGACTGAGCCACCCAGGCGCCCCTGCCTCAGTTCCCTTTGATAAGCAGTTTTACATTTACCTTAGGCATTTTGACCTCAGTTTTCAGCCCATGTGTTTTCAGTTCGTGGATTACTTCCCTCTAAGAAGCAGCACAAGTTAAAACCCAAATTTAAAATCCGTCACAAAGATCTGATCTAAAATTTCGAGGTGAACATCTAGGTCTCTTGCTAGAGACCAACCACATTTGATGTGAAAGGACTTTCAAGATTCTGTTCTGGCGTGCACATTGCCGGGGCTGGCTGTGGGGATGTTAGACTCTCAGACAGAAAGTACATGAAATTATAAGATGCCAGCTTCTTGACGCTTCTGACAAATCACATTGTGACATTTTACAAATAACATTGTATGTTGAACAAGTAGCTAAACTTCCTGAATTAAATACTTTCTTCTTCTTTTTATACTCTGTGGTATGACCCTGCACCTATCCCTACTAGATCACATGCCACATTCAGGAAATTCTGCAGTAATAACCTTTCCAGAACCTTTGCAAATTAATTACGAAATCTGCAAACTGAAAAAAATAAGTTTAATTCAAATTAAATTAATACAATCCAGTTTACACTCCAACTTTTTTTCTTTTTTAGCAGAAGATAAAATAACAATATTGAGTATTTCCTTTGCAAAGAAAATTCCAGCCTTCACCTTTCAAGCAACAGCTGCACCCAGTTTTTGTTTCAATCTGATCTAACTGGAGTCTGCCACCTTTTTGTTCTTCTGTAGACCTTAGGAACTGCTTTAACTAATTTTAAACAGACTTTAAAATTTCTTTTTATGTCTTTATTTTATTTTGAGAGAGTGAGCAGGGGAGGGGCAGAGAGAGAGGGAGACACAGAATCTGAAGACAGGCCCCAGGCTCTGAGCTGTCAGCACAGAGCCCGACTCGGGGCTCGAACCCACGAACGTGTGATCATGACCTGAGCCGAAGCCGGATGCTTAACCGACTGAGCCACCCAGGCGCCCCATAAGCAGACTTTAAATAAAATCTCTGAAATGATTCCATTGAACAAGCTCCCCACAGACACAGCAAAACCCAGAATGCAGAGTCGATAATTTGAAATAAACGCATCAAATCCAATAACATTCCTTTTCCGGTAACCCCGTGATGTTTTCTTTGTAGCAGTTTGATTATAAGTCTGCTATAGATACAAAGTTATGAAAATTAGCTATTTCTGCTGATGAAAAGATATGAAGAAAGTGAAAAGGAAAGTCATAAAGTGAATGGAAATATTTCCAAGACTTTATAACAGCTCTTTTATGGCCTGAACATATAAAGCATTTGAAAAAAGCAATCAGTAGGAAAAAGACAGACAGCCCAATAGAGAAATATTCAAAACACTTGAACAAGTACTTCACAAAAGCCGGCATCCAAATGGCTAGAAACATAACCAACTTCTTTAGTAATCAGGCAAATATAAAAGAAGACAATATAAGAGGGGCAAATTTAAAGACTGACAACTCCAAGTGCAGTTGGGGAAGAGAGAGCTAGAACTCTGAGACACGCAGGTGAAAGTACTCTAAGATCACTTTGGAAACCAGGTTGGCAGGATCTGCTGAAACTGTACGAATATGCATCCTGTGAGCCAGCGTTTCCACGTGCAGGAGCGTCCAAGAAAACTACGTGCTCTTGGGAGTCTCCAGAGTGAAGTATGACAACACAGAGGGCAACACTGTTTTGGTAGGACCCAAACTGGGAAAAAAACAACTTTTCCCTAGTGGTGTATCCACATAACAGAGATGACTGGCAGTGAGAACGGATCTGCAGCTACACACAACAGTGTGGTTAATCTCACAAACATCAAATTCAGTGAGAGAAGCCAGACCTAAAAGAGCGTAAGTCATAATAGCATTTTATGCAATTTCCTGACACAGGAAAAATTAAACTCTAATGTCGTAAAAGTACAACAGCCGTGTTTTAGCTCAAAAGTGGAGATGATCCAGATGTCTATCTGGGGGAATGGCCGAACACACTGTTGTATATTCAAATGATGGAGCACTGGCTAACAAGGGAAATGAGCAAATGTCCACATGGAGCAACACGGACGGGTTTTATGAAAATGTTGGATGACAGAAGCGAGACACAAAAGAATAGTGGTTCCATTTATATGCATTTCAAACTTCTTCAAAAATCTAAAAGTCCGGTGTTCACCTCAGGATATTAGGTGACTTTGGGACAGAGGGAGCGGCTAGCAACTAGGTGATGGGTATTTTCTTTATGTTAACCCCTTTCACTGTACAGATATGGCTTATATACATTTTCTCTTTGTATGGCTTGTTTCACAATTTAAAAAGGTTTAGCAAAGGGGGAGAGGGCCATGCTGCTTGGGTTCACATGCCCTCTTTGCTGCTTTCCAGCTGTGTGACTTTGGGATACGTATTTAACAGCTTGAGGCATCGATCTCACAATGGTGATGTGAAGATAATCATCAAACCTATTTTGTAAGATTTGTTGTAAAGAGTAGACAAACGTTTGTCAGTGCTACGATTTTAAGCACTGACAACAGCTAGCTGGCATGTAGTAAGTGCTGAGTAATTGCTGACTCCTGTTCTTGTTCTTGTTGGTATCATGGCCAGTTTCTTTGTCCAAAGGAATTATAAACTCCCACTGGAGTTAACATTAGATTATAAATCTATCATGGCTCGCCATGTAGTAAGTTTTTGTTTAGGTCTTTCAGAAAAGTTTATTTTATTCAGTGTCCATGTTATTTTATAAACTAATCACTAGATATTTTATAGATGTATTTTACAGTTGCAAGTGGAATTTTCCTTGCCTTGTATTTCATAATTGGTTGTTGCTGGCATAGAGTAGCTAATACGTGTTAGGGCTTTCTGCCATCAGGCTGGGTTTTAAGTTCTACACGGATTGAAGCTTTTAATCCTGTGTAGGACCCCTGTTTTACACACGGTAGAAACTGAGAATAGGGAGATGAAGATAGCTAAGTGTGTGGTCTGGCCCCAGTGCACGCATTCACTCTATTGATCATGCAAGGAAGGCTGTTCATTTTTATGCTTTTCCTTAACATAATTTTTTAGTTGATTTTCTTAGGTTTCCAAGAAGCCAGTTATATCCTTTGCAAGTAATTATTTTTTGTGTAGTGTCCAGTAATTCTTGTTCCCTTGCCTGATTGCTTTGATTTTAACTTTCAGGGAGGTGTTCATAAAAAATAACAGAGTTGGCATTCTTCTCTTAGTGTGACCAAATGGGAATGCCTGTATTTTTTATAAGCCACTGGGAATGACATTGACTATTTTCTGTTAAGGATGTGTGTTTTTTAATTGTTTAGTTTGCCAAATGGTTTTCGATTTGTTTATTGTTTTGTTTTCAAATTAGGGATGGCTTTTAAATTACATCAGATACCTTTGTGTATCTGTGAAGATGATTGCGTGCACTTTTCTT
>NC_043707.1:23675808-23777417 GCF_006229205.1 Suricata suricatta
TAAATACTGTTCGTTGGAGATTTTTTCATTTTGTTCCTTGAAGATCTCAAGTGTTTCTTCTCTTTCACTGATATGGAACTCTTCAAACACAGACGGAAGTAGGGAGGTTGGTATCATTTTGTTCATCTCTCACCTCACTTCTTCTCTCAAGTATTTTGAGCCTCGCTACTTAAAGCATGCTGTACATTTTAGCTGGGAATTTGCTCCAGATGGATGTTCGCGTACGTACACACATGCACATAGACAACACCAGCTCTGCCCTACCCTGCTGCTTATAGGCAAGTCCTAGATCCCGCTCCCCACTCTTGCTGTAGATTTTAATCTCTTATTCGAGATGTTTCAGTAACCCTTTGAACATTTGAAAAATTGTCTTGGATCCTGGAAGGGAGAGCTACAAAGTCAAAGGGCATAAACTTTTTAAAGCCTTTGATGTCTGTTGTCTAATTGCTTTTCAGAAAACCACTACCTCTTCTGGTTGAGTGGTAAACAGGTGACAGTACTGACAGTTCATAAATGTGCCTTTGCTGCCAATAAGAGATCATTAAAATGTTAAGAAAGCAGGAAAGAAGACAAGAGTAATTAGAAATTCTTATCATAAACACCTGAGTGAATGGTACCTGAAAGCCTGAAGGTTATTTGAATTAATTTTCAACAGTCTTAAACTTTTGGGTCAATTTACTGTTCCTTACTAAATCTAATTCAGTGTGTCATTTTCAAGAAACATTTGGGTGCCTAACATAGTGTTAGTGATTGTGAGTGAGAAAAGGTATATGCCAGTATCTGTGCCTTTAACAGGCTTATGGGAATCTTATTGTTTTCATTTTTTCTTAACTGGCTTATAGAAGTTCTGGCTGAATTTCACATTACCTGGGTTCTCTGTGGGACTGAAGAAATAGCAAAGTCTTCCTAGGTGTGCCTTCCACCAAGACAAAACCACAGTTGGCTTCTCTTTTGTTTTAGCAACAGCGTACTGTGTACAGGCTGACTCTGGTGAAGGCGTGGAATGTAGAAGAGCTCCAGGCCTACGCCGAGCTGGTGTCCCTGGGGAGCCCCGACTTCATCGAGGTGAAGGTAAGCTCCCGCCAGCCAAAGCCTTCCCACTTCCCGTGGTGCTTTGTTGCCACGGTGAAGGTAGTACCATATAAAACTCTACAGGGGTCCTAGATGTTTTATTTATTCATTCAGAACTATTAATCAAGAACCTGGCACTGTTCTAGGCAATGGGGATAATAATAAAAGAGATTTTGCTCTTATAAAGCTTGTATTTATTGAGAGGTAGACAATCAATGCAAATGAATAATTCAAAACTACATAGTAACACTAATATGCTGAGAAATAAAATAGTGTTATAGTGAGGAATTGGTTGGCTTTAAAATAAACTTTTAGGGGCACCTGGGTGGTTCAGTTAGTTAAGCATCTGACTTTGGCTCAGGTCACGATCTTGTGGTTCTTGGGTTCAAGCGCTGCATCGGCTCTGAGGTGTCAGCACAGAGCCTGGATCCTGCTTTGGATTCTGTGTTTCTTCCCTCGACCCCTCTCCTCACTTGCACTCTCTCAAAATTAAACATTAAAAAACACTTTTTAATTAAAAAAATAAACTTTTATCATGGAAAATCTCAAACATATACAGAAGTAGAGGTCAAATGGTCTCCATCCATTCATCACCCGGCTTCAAATATTACCAACTAATAACTGGTCTTGTTTCAATTCTGTCTCTGCCCATTTTCTCTGCCTTACCTGATTATTTTGAAGCAACCCCCCACATTATATGACTCATCTATAACTGTATACGTCTCTAAAAGATATGTACTTACTATAAACACTTATTCAGAACACTGTTCTCACAACTGAACAGTTTTAACCATAGTCTCTTAAGTATTGGAAGTAGAACGTTTCAGACTTGACCAACAATTTCCTCTTATTTAAACAGTATTTGTGAATCTGGATCCAAATAAGGACTGTTGACTGGAACTAGATTATTTCTTTCTTATATTTCTTTTAACCTGTTAGTTCCTCTTTCATGTGTCCTCTCTCCTCTGCTCCCCTCTCCCCCATGCCAGTAATTTTCTTGAAGAAAATATATCATTTATCCTGGCTAGTTCCCTATGTCCGTATTTTAGATTTTGCTGATTGCTTGTTCCTTCATCCCCTGTATTTCCTATAGATTGGTAGTTAGGTCAAGAGAAGATTGATCAGGGGTGTGTGTGTGTGTGTGTGTGTGTGTGTGTGTGTGTGTGTGTTTGCTTGCATTTTCGGGATTATTTCGTTGGTGGTATTGTATATTTACAGCAGGGGCAGTAACGTCTGGCTGTCCCTGACCTGTTTTGGCAGTATTCTTTGGGATGGATCCTGTAAGTGGATTGATGTGCTAAAGGGCAGATATTGTTTTGGTAGATATTGTGATTGGCTGTTTTAGATGTCATAAGCAGAAGAAAAAACTTCTGTTTATGAAGACTTCCTGCTTATGAAATCTAATGGAAGAGATGAGTTCCTTACGACTGATATGTAAATAGTAAGAAGCAGGGCAATAAGCAGGGGACCAGAACGTTTTGGGCAGATGGCACAGGTAAGTATTGAAGCCGGGGGTTCCGTGTGACATCGGGGGGGGGGGGGCAGTTGGAGTTGGCAGAGACACAAGATGAATCCCAGAGGTGGGATGGGGCCAAATTTTGTTAGAACTTTCCAGCAAGAAAAGAACTGGATTTTATACTAAGTTTAATGGTAAGCTTTTTGAATAGTAGGTAGACCAGGCAGAGGTTCTAAGCTGGAGAGCGCCGTGATCTGATTTATGATTTTAAAAGCTCACCGTGCTGCTGTCCTGGATTACAGAGCTCAGAGTGGGAGAAGTTACAGAGCAAGAGGCGTTACAGCTTGGGGGAAGGTCATGGGCAATGTAACTGGAGAGGAGTGGGTGCGCTGGGGATAAATTGTGGAAGCAGAACCAACAGAGCTTGTTGCCAGATGAGACACAGGGAGTGAAAGAACAAACGAAATCAAGAGCAGTGCCTGGATTTGGGCTGAAGCAGTTGTGTGGATGTGGAACAGTGCAGTGAGGTGGAGAAGACCAGTGGGGGAGGGAGGCACGTGTAGGGAGTAATTTCATGAGTTTTCCGTTGGCCTGAATCATTTGAGAGATCTTTAAGTATCCATGTTAGGTTCAAATAGGCCAGAGGTTATGTAAGCCTGGAGTTCTGGGGATAAGACAGGGCTAGCAGCAATCACTTGGAAGTCATGGGCATGCCGTGGTAGTTAAAGCTGTGGAGTGTTACGAGGCAAATGGCTTTTTTGGAACTAAGACTCCAGAAAATGAGAAAAAGTGACCAGAAGATTTGCCCTGCCTCCCCCTGAAAGCCTGACTCTTAAATGTATATGTGTGAAGCGGAATGTCACTCTGTCACTTCAGGGGAGAGTTTGCTCTCACAACTGTCTTTTAGGAAGTTCAGCTTTCTGTGGGACTGTAGCCTGGAGGGCTGGGGAGGTGGGAAAAATGAAATATTGCTGTCCGCGTGTTCAGCATTTTATCCCTAGTCAAGTCAAAGACACTCTTCTCTTTTGAAATTGCTCTTAATTTTAAAAGGCTACTCTTGGCAAGAACTCTACTGATGCAGAGACGCAAACCACATCCGCAGTATATGTGTTGGCTTAAGAAAACCTTGCCAATGTCAGGGCTTAATGGTGTTTTAATTTTGATTTGGCTATTAAAGTGTGCTGTCTCCAATGACGTTGAAGTAAAGCTTCCATTATAAAGCAGGTTGGCTGGATCACACAGTCACCTTTTTTTCTCCCTTCCTCCTTTCCTTCCTTCCTTCTTTGTAGTCATGTTTTCTATAATGTATGACATATTTTACAGCCTGAAAAGAATCACCTGGTATTTTTTAAGAGACAGATGGCTGCTTTGTAAACAGTGTGATTCCGTGATGGGCATTTTGTAGTTGGACAGACTATGAGCGTAATGCCCTCTGTCTACAACTGAGATGTTATAATGACATAATTTCTTTTGAACAAGATTTCCATTTTACTGTCTCACCCCTGCACTCAAAAGACACCTTTCGGCTCTTTCTGGGTGCTAGGCCTCATCGAAGTACCAGAGATAGTTTGACATGGATCTGCTGTTTGGGAAGTAGATGGTCTTGTTCCACAAGGCCAAGTCTACAGAAGTAAAATGAGCCACTTGGAGAGACTTTATTTAAAAGTTCTTGAAGAAATATGTAATGTCACAACTTTGACTATCTTACGTAAATGATAAACTATAATGTCACAGATAACAGTTGTATTGGGGGACAGCATGGCGCCGATCAGCTTGTTTCTTCTGAGAAGGGCCGAGAGAGAGGTGGCCTCTCGCAGTGCGCCTGCGCCGCTGAGGACCGGATCTCAGGCTTTGTTCAACTCAGCTCTCTTTTGTCCTGCGGGGTAATGAAGTATCTTCCATTTACACCGAGGTAGCAAAACGGATGTTTACGGAATATAGTATACTTCAGAAACAGAACAAATTATAGAATAATATTTATTATTTGATTATATACTTTTACAAGTTTATTTAACTTGAGACAATGAGTGGGGGAGGGGCAGAGAAAGAGGGAGAGAGAGAATCCTAAGCAGGCCCTGTGCTGTGAGCCCTGATGCAGGGCTCGAACTCACAAACCGTGAGTTCATGACCTGAGCTGAAATCAAGAGCTAGATACTTAACCGACTGAGCCACCCAGGTGCCCCTGATTGTATTTTCTAACAGTCTATGTTTGGATATATTTATATAAGAAAAGTATGGAAGAATTGTACTGGACTGTTCACAGCGTTGTAATTTGGAAGAAGGGCAGGGAACGGCTTAGTAATTTTATTTTTTATGTTTCCTTGCCCTGCGAGTTGTTATAGTGAGCGGGCATCATTTTTGTAATCCCAGTGATTGAAATGAAATCAGTAAAGGAGAAGGCTGGCTTTCCTGTTCAATAGAGTTAAACTATGTAAGTCTGAAAAAGCATCTTTATTGTTGTTGTTGTCGCCTTATTAATTATATTTAAATTTGGCGGGGGTGAGCGCTTGGGTGGCTCAGTCTGTTGAGTGTCTGACTCTTGATGATTCCAGGATCATGGAGTCCAGATCCAGCCCCGCATCTGGCTCCATGCTGAAGAGTGGAGCCTGCTTGGGATTCTCTCTCTCTCTCTCTCTCTCTCTCTCTCTCTCTCTCTCTCTCTCTCTCTCCCCTCCTCCCTCCACCCCTCCCCCTGCACTGAGTGCACGCACATGTTCTTTCTCTCTCATTCTCGTTCTCTCTAAAATAAAAAAAACGTTAGAAATTTTCTAAACTGGAGGAGTTTTAAAACAAATAGTAACAGGGGCACCTGGCTGGCCCAGGGTAACTCTTGATCCTCCAGGTCATGAGTTTGAGCCCCACATTGGGGTTAGAGATTACTTAAAATAATAAAATTAAAAAACAAACATAAAAACCCTCTCTGAGAATCATTTGATGAGAACTAGCAATATGGTAGGCCCAGTAACTTCAGATTCCTGTAAAAACAAAAACTTCGAAGTAACTGTTATGGTAAACATACTTTTGAGAGCATAGCCATCTGTCAGGTCTGTAAGGGAGTTCCTTTGAGGCTCCAAAAAGAGAGACCACCCTGGCGGCACTTTGTAGATAGAGACGGGACTTGGGTTTAAGTGATGGAACACTAGGCCCTTGCACCTTCAGTGAAAGCACAAATTAGGGCAGAATTTACGACTGACACAGAATGGCCCTTGGAAGCTTGTCTTTCACCTATGCTCTTGATTTAGAAAAAAAGAAAAGTCTCCCAGGGCCTGGCATTAAAATTGGAGTAGCACCTCATGGTCATGTAAATAAATGCCATGAAGATAGGAACTTGATAACACAGATTGACCCGAGGCCAGGGACGTGCCTGGGCTCCCTGCTCTTCATGAGTGTGTTTTCCAGGTGTGGGCTCTCCTAATCTGCACGCCGGAGCCTCGTGGGGAATGGGGAAGAGCCCAGCTTTGACACATTCTGAAAAAGTACTGATGAAGATCTTCCCTGAATCTAAATTTCCTCAATATTAGAATTAGAATAAAGGTATCACTCTAATAGGTTTGTTTGTGAGAATTCAGTGGGGTAATGTATGCCTGATGTAGTAACTGCTTAGATCACTTTCCATTAAGCACATTTATTTAAACTAAATCAATAGAAGCTATTTCTTTATTTTATTGGTTCCCGCTTTTTCCTTCATTGCTAGCCTTATCAATTATTTTTCGTTTGATTCCCTGTAAACGAACATATATTTTAGTTTCATTAGGCTTAAACAGGCCTTTATTTGCTAGCCCAAGAATCTTAGTGATCATTATTTGCTTGCTTGTTTGTGAAAATGTGGTGCATGTTCTCAACATCTGCCTTATTGAAAAACTTTCACAGCACAATCCATTTGTAAATGAAATACCGTCTTTATATTCTCTGCCTTGCATTGCACCTTGAGAATAGTAAGCGCTCCGTAATTATTTGTTGTCAGATGATTTAAACCTATTTTATACTGTTGGCCCTGTAACTCTCTGCAGAGCTCAATCATTGTAGCGTGCATTTTGCAAAACAAATGCCTTGGCCTGAACTCACTGTCTCTCTCTACACAAAGGTAAGGAATACTACCAGTTACTCATGTAGCAGTCCCTGACTGGTGGCTTTATCTTCAAGCATTAAAGAGTAGGGAGGGGGGGAAAGAGTAGAAAAATCCAGAATAATGTGAACAAGATTTTATATTATATCAGAAAAGAGTTCTGGAGTTTAATGTCATATAAAACATGTGACTTGATCTCTAGGTCATTCAGCACAGATTGGTTGGGGGCACAGAGAAGAACAGAGCGCCCCTGCCGGTACAAGCTTGCAATTTACACACATAATTATACCAGTTGGTAGAAGCTGTGTACTGGATATGATGAGCTTGGGACCAGGTTGGGTGGGGGTTCCTGAACAGAGATTAAAGCAGTGGTGGGAAATTTAGCCAGGTAAAGACTGGATGCTGAGGAGGGCAGTCCACTGACGGAGGCCTTGTGAGTGGCTCAGTTGGTGGAGCGCCCAGCTCTTGGCTTTGGCTCAAATCATCTCACCGTGTGTGGGCTCTAGTCCTGCATTGAGCTCTGTGCTGACAGTGAGGGACCTGCTTGGGATTTTCTCTCTCTCTCAAAATAAATACATAAATAAACTTAAAAAGTAGTAGAAGAAGAAGGCCTCATGTGCCATGCTGAGAAGCTTGGGCTGGTTTTTCTGTTTGTTTGTTTGTTTGTTTGTTTGTTTTGTTCGAGTGGGGAATGGTGAGGGAAGGACTGTTTTGAAGCATTTTTAGGATAATGGAATGGCATGTTTTGGATTTATTGTGCAAAAAGCCACGAAGACAACAATATTTGTCATTAGACTATAGGAGACAAAAACAAGGGGCACCTGGGTGGCTCAGTCACTTAAGCATCTGACGTCGGCTCAAGTCATGATCTCGCAGTTTATGGGTTCGAGCCCCGCGTTGGGCTCTATGCTGACAGTGAAGAGCCTGGAGCCTGCTTCGGATTCTGTGTCTCCCTCTCTTTGCCCCTCACCTACTTGTGCTCTGTCTCTGTCTCTCTCTCTCTCTCTCTCTCTCAAAAATAAACATTAAAAAAATTTTTTTTAAACAATAGGAGTCTTTTGATGTTCAGTTTTTTTTTTTAATCTTTATTTATTTTGAGAGAGAGAGAAAGAGAGCCTGAGCAGGGGAGGGGCAGAGAGAGAGAGGGAGACACAGAATCTGAAGCAGGCTCCAGGCTCTGAGCTATCAGCACAGAGCCTGATGCTGGGCTCACACCCATGAGCCAGATCATGACCTGAGCCAAAATCAGATGCTCAACCAACCGAGCCACCCAGGTGCCCCTTGATGTTCAGTTTAATTAGAATATCAGATAATCAAACTGCCAAAATACTACTCTTCCCACAGACCTTGAATCCCCAGGTGAAGTGTCCAAGCAGCCAGTAAAGGACCTTATGGCCTCCATGTCCTACCCCAGAGCGATCCATCTGAAAGGCACCAATGTAATGGTGTGCGTTATGCTTTTCACTACAGACCCGGGGGTGCATAAGGGGTTTTGTTCTTGAGGAGCTTTCTTTGGGTCTGCTTGCCACTCCTCAACCTGTAGGTTGCAAAGTGAGTATTTTTTGATTGCCACACTGTGCTCAGCTGTTTTCTTGAGTTCTGTTTTCAACGTTGTGACGGGACAACGAGGTGCTGGTGATAGGTGGGGTGGGGATGGGGTGGTGGCAGGAGGAGAAGGTGGCAGACGGCTATGATGTCATAGCAAATGAAGCACTTTTAGACAAACTGGGTAAAGTGTGATCAGGAATGAAGTCAGGGCAAGTCAGCCGTTCGACTGGAGCATGGAATGCAGTAGCTAGAACAGATAGGGGACCACCAGGAGTACAGCTGAGGGAGGGCTCAGGGGTTCCCAGAGGTGACTCCACACACTAATTCATGGAGCCCTGAATTCCTGTCACAGAGGCTCAGAAAGTTACCCATACTGCCTACCCCAGAGGATTTTGCCTGGCTAAAATGAGAAATTTTACGTGAAGAACTTGGTTAACTGTGAAGCCTCATGAGAATGTACGGTAAAGTGTTACATAATAATGAGCTGTGATGCTCGTTCTCATTTCCTTCCCAAACCTAATCTGTCCTTGATGTTTCACAATTTATTATTGGGGAATAAGAAATAGTAAAATATTTTCCAGAGCTATTGTCATTAAGATCTTATCTAAAACCTCTGTTTTTAGGAACTTTTTCAATACGAAAAATAAGTTCCTTTGAATTAGCTACTACGTATGTGTTTTTTCATATAATTCACATTACCGTAAAAAGTATTTGAATTGAAGTGAGGTTCATTTTTATGACTAATTTGACCTATCAATAGATCATGTTTGTATTTGGTATACATTCGGGTAAGTTGAGCACAATTTCTCAGCCATTCCTAAAGATTTTCAGAACTATTGTATTACTTGCTTTTTTTTTTATTCCTCTAAAACTCAGACTTGGTTTAATGAATTTTATAAAATCACTGGGCTGAGAGAGACGATGCTTTTGTTTGTTGCCTCTAGTTTATGTTCAGCCAAGGTCAATTCGGTTGAGCATGCCGGGAGTTTTCTTGAGGAGCCCGTCTGGTGGAGAGCGTTTTGCAAAGTTCATCTGACTTCAGCCAGTTCCCAGCCCTGAGTGCTTGCTCGCCCGTGGGGTTTTCATTCAGTGGTACCCCATCGCCTCCACTCTGTGCGTGTGTGTGTGTGTGTGTGTGTGTGTGTGTGTGTGTGTGAGAGAGAGAGAGAGAGAGAGAGAGAGAGACAGAGCATGTGAGTACATGTCTTTTTATTTTAGTTATTCCCTCCTTAGTAGCAGCATATCTAGAATATTAAAAACACTTGTCAAGAAAGTTTGATTCTAGGGTATCTGCAAAATGAAGATATCCCGTATTATCAGAAAATGTATCATTATGTAACTTACCAAATAGAGAACTTAATTATGATGAGACTTTGGGGTCCTATATGTGTGGGCTGTCAGGTAGGGTTTCTAAAGAGTTAGAAGCCACTTTATCTTACCACATTTGTACAACTCAGAAAGTTCTGTAAAGGTGAGAAGCACGTATGTGCATGTAAGTGTGTGAAATGTATGCATGTGTAGGCACAAATGTATTTCCTATTTGCCACAATTCTGTGTCTATACTTATCCATATATGTAAAGTAATCTCCTTAAAGAATACTGTCAAAGGGATCCCTAGCTGGCCCTTTACAGAAGAATCCTACCCACCTTTATCAAACCTAAGTTGTATTGGAAAATGGGGGCTCATCTTAATCTCCTCAGTGAATAAACTGTTCAGTGAATTTTTGTGAGCGTCAACCATGCCTCCATTATTAGTCTAAGAGATTTGTAATCCCTCGAGAACTAACTTGTTACAGAGAACCAAGAACTCTGAATGAAAAGATATATTATTGGTTCAAATACATTGTTGTGTCCAGGCAGTATAGATTGTGACAGCAGGAAGCACGGTCTCCAAGCACCCACCGTCACAGGGGGGGAAGGCCATCAGCCTGGGAGCTCCTGCCTACTTAACGTGAGCTTCTGAGCAGATGTTACCATCTCTAATTCACTGTTACTTTCTTCGCTTTGGGATTGAATTGGATTGGATTGGGCGGGATGGGGGAGATCACCTCCAGAAGCCTCTCTGGCTCTGAAACTCTTACTCGATTGCATTTAAATTATATCTGTGATTGTCTCTTAACTGTTGTCACACTTCCCCAGGGTGTCACCTACTGCGGAGAGAGTTCAGCAAGCAGTCTCACCATGGCCAACGTGCCCTGGCACGAGGAGGTGGTACACTTTGTGCGCGAGCTGGTGGCTCTCATCCCCGACTATGAAATTGCTTGTGAACACGAACATTCCAACTGCCTCCTGATAGCGCACAAAAGGGTAAGAGTAGCTCAACTCTGCCTTCTTCTATCTGCTTCTTTCCTCTCTTGATTTTCCCCTCTCTTCATTATAGTGGATATCTGCCTGTTTGCTACCTTTCCAGAAATAGACGTTAAGAAGGGCCTCCGTTCTATCTGTTGGGCTCACAAACTCTTTTGTTTCATTCTTAGCCCTCAGCTAGGCACTTAAAGTGCTTTCTGGTTTGCAGTTGGTGCATGCTGAAAAGAAAAGCAAAAAAACACGCTTGTCATAACCTCTAGTCCTTCCTCAGAATGACAAGAGAAAGCTGAAATAGTAGAAACCCCCCATATGACTTCCAGAAGAAACATTGAAGTATTTATCAAATTTTAGGTCACTTTGAATCTTAGCCTCTGGAGAAATTTTCCTGGAGTTTTGGTTTCCATTTTTCCTTTTAGTGCTTTTATTAGACAGAATAAGTACCCAAATCTCACATATTTCTTATGAATGCCCAGCAAAGGAAAAATTCAGCTCTTGGTAAAGGTAGGCCTTTAAAATAAGAAGGAAAATCTGCTAATCAGAAAGCCAGCGTTGGAGTAGTGATCACAGTATGTCCTTAGAAAAGTATTTGTACAGAAATAATGTGGCATCTGGGATTTGATTTAAAATAACATGAGGTGAAATTACGTGGGTGTGTAGATAGGATGACCGTTGTTAGGGCTAGATGATGGGCACATAGAAGTTTGTTATGCTACTCTGCCTAGTTTTCTGTTCATATTCTCCTTTAATAAATACTTTTTTTTTTTTAATGGGCATGGGGCATCTAGATGGCTTAGTCAATTAATTGTCTGACTTCAGCTCAGGTCATGATCTCATGGTTCATGAGTTTGAGACCTGTACCGGGCTCTGCACTGTCAGTGCGGAGCCTACTTGGGATTCTCTCTCTCCCTCTCTCTCTCCCTCTCTCTCTCCCTCCCTCTCTCCCTCTCCCTCTCTTTCCCTCCCCCTCTTTCTCCCTCCCTCTCTATCCCTCCCCCACTCATTCTCTCTCTCTCTCAAAATAAACTTCAGAATAAAAGTGGACATGGATGAACCCTGAAAATAGTATTCTAGGTGGGGGAAAAACAGACACAAAAGGATACATATTGTATGATTGTATGAAATATCCAGACTAGGTAAATCCATAGAGATGGAAAGTAGGGTGATGGTGGCCAGGGACTGGGGGAAGAGCAGACGAGGAAGTGACTGCTAATAGGCATGGGATTTCTTTGGGGGATGATGAAAATATTCTAGAATTATAGTGTGCTTTTGTTGCCCATCTTTGAGACTAATCCAAAAGTCACTCAATTGTACACTTTAAAAGGCTGAATATTATGGTCTGTGGATTATATCATAATAAAGATAGATTAATACCAAAATGATAATAAAGGTTAAGGATGGGCTACCTTTTCTTATATAAGTTCTTTTCATGCAAATAAAGTCAGGCTCAATTTGAACATGAAAGACTCAGTTTGTCCTCCCCCAAAACCTAAATGACTTCCTGAACAGCTTCTCAAGTTAATGACATTTAATAATACGAGATTTGCTCAGTTAAAATATCACATCCTGTAGTCTCAATAACCATGAGGTTAAAAGGCTCTCGTGCTTTGGTTGCAGTTAGATTGTATGTATCCGACTTGTGATCTGTCAGATGTAAGTATTTAGACAGAAGAATCTGTTCTAAGATATCAGGGAACAAAGAAATAAAGGCCACCTGGTATTTGAAATGTTAATTATAGCTACAAAGCTAATTAACTTACAAAGCAAATCTTAAAAATTAAAGCCAAAGACCTAATTTTATTTTCTATTTTTTTGTTCACTGTTAACCCTTTCACGTAAGATAGTGCCTTTAAAAAATTTATTTGAGGGTCGCCTGGGTGGCTCAGTCAGTTGAGCATCCGTCTCTTGATTTTGACTCAGGTCAAGATCTCACAGTTCATGGGATCGAGCCAGTTGGGATTCTCAGTCTCCCCTCTCTGCCCCTCCCCGGCTCAGGCATGCACACACATGTGTGCACACACTCTCCCTCTCTCAAAATAATAAACATTAAAAAACTTATTTGATTAAAGAGAGTGCTCTGGAAATAATCCTGACTCTGGTGGTAAAGTTCTTTCTCACTCCCATTGCTTTTAGCATGAAAATCAAAGTCCTTACTTAGAGCCCTGCATGATGAGGCTGTCTACCTCTCCAGCTGCTTCTTAAACTGCTCTTTCCTCTCTCCCTGCACTTCCTTTATTTTCTCAGACACAGTAGGTGTTACTTTGGAATTACCTACTCTTTTCTGTTTTTTAGTGGTTGCCCTAGAAGTGACTATATGATCCTTGACTAATCAAAGTGTAATGTTAAAGAATATTTTTATCCACTAATTGCAATGCAAGGACCTTAGAACACCTTATTAACCTCCATTTTCTCCTTCCCAGCTCAACATGCTGCTATTGCTGTGTACATTAATTATAAATGTGTGTATGGAGAATATTGTTACTGCTGTATGTAGTCACTATTCATTTAGATTTACCTGCATCTTTACCACTGTTTTGTGCTCTGTTCCTTCCTTTTTTTTTTTTTTTTTGACCCTCCGTACGGGATTGGTTCTTTCTGCCAAAAAACACTTTAAAACATTTTTTTTAATGCTTTTTTTTTTTTTTAAATTTTTGAGACAGAGAGAGACAGTGCGAGCAGGGGAGGGTCAGAGAGAGAGGGAGATACAGAATATGAAACAGGCTCCAGGCTCTGAGCTAGCTGTCAGCACAGAGCCCAACGCGGGGCTCGAACCCACGAACTGTGAGATCTGACCTGAGCTGAAGCCGGATGCTTAACCGACTGAGCCACCCAAGCACCCTGAAAAACACTTTTTAAAATTTATTTTAGTGGCCGTCTGCTGATGGAAAATTCTGTTCTTTTTTGGTCTGGAAATGTCTATTTTGGCTGGGTATAAAATTCTAGGTTGACATTTGTTTCCTTTCAACACAATATAATCTCTTATCTTTTAAATTCTATTGATAAAGTCAGCTGTTGGTCTGTTGCTTCTTTTCAGATAAACTTCCATTTTCATCCTTCTGGTTTCTTATTATGGTCGTGCCCATATTCACAGGGAGTTCTCAGAAGGGGCCAATAAGCAACTGAAATTTTAGTGTGATAAATGCAGTAACAGACAAAGCTACAAGGTACAAGTGAACATGAGGAGACAATCTGAAATTGACCTTCATTATTTCATATTTGTTGTGTACCTAAGGTGTGTCAGGCACTTTGCTGGGTACTAAGAATACAAACATGAGTTAAAAAAAAAATAGTCCCTGCCTTTAAGAATGGTCTAACAGAAAAAAAGATAACTACCAAATCAAACAAATGCCCCAAAGTTTTATCAGAGCAAGATGGAAGAGTAGAATTGAGCCCAAGGGGGCATAGTTGGGAACATATGGTACTATCAGGAGAGGTTTCACAGAGGAGTTGCTGTTTGCCTGGATGTTCAGTGATGGCCCAGGTAGGAAGGACACTTAAGCAGAAAACAGTCTGAGAAAAGGTCCTTGGAGAGGTGCAGAGGCCTGGCACATTGGGAGAATAAATAGTATGATATGGCCTAAGGTCAGGAGAAGGATTGAAGGGAATGGAAGCAGGGTGATTCCGCAGAGGCAAGAACACTGACGGCACTGAATGGCAATCTAATTGTACTGTTTCCTGTACAGCATGGGCAGGAACTGAAGGGTTTTAAATAGGAGAAGTGACACAATCAGATTTGAATTTCAGAAAAATTTCTCTAGCCATGTTACAGGCGATGAATCACAAGACTATAAGACAGAGAAACTAGTTCAGTGAAAAGTTGCTGTAATAGTCCCAAGAGTCCGAGGTTAATTTGATGAGGATTTGAAACAAAGGGTGTGAAGGGAGAGAGAGCAGAGTGGTCAGGTACTAAATGCAGACCACTCTCTTTCATCCTAGGTGTACTGTGGGTGAAGTGTTGCTTCATTACTGCCAAGTAGATCTAGAAATTCAGGCTCCCCATTCAGCCTCCATTGACCTATTCGGGGAGGGGAGCCTTGTTGTGGCCTATTTGGGGGGTGTGAGTTCAGGCTGTGCCATCAGTAGCCTCTGATACCATTCTGATTAGGAAAGGAGGACCAGCTCATCACTGCTCCCCAGGGATGGGATGGGATGGGCATGAGGCCCTCCTTGCCCCCAGGCAGTGGTGAAAGTCTTGGCTCTCTGCTGAGCTTCCTCTGTCCCCATCTGGTGTGGATGGGGTGAGACACCTTGCTACTACAGGTGGAGGTCAGTGCTCCCTGTAGGGTCTCCAGTGAGACCACAGAGAGGGGCTGGGGTTGCCAGATCCTCCACTCCACCTTCTCTGACAGCTCCCCACTAGTGAGGAGGGAGGGTACGGCTCACCACGCCTGGACAAATGTGGAAGCCTGGGATCCCCACTTGGTGCTGACTGACTGGGATGAGAATGAGGAATTTTTCTCATGGACTAGGTTGGTTATTGTCTAAAAGTTTTCTGCTTGCTGAGCTGCCCTTTTCCCGGTCCTTTGGCTAAGAGAAGCAGATTTTTTTTGGTGCTGTAAGATTGTGTTTTTATTGTTTATGCCCATGGGTGTTTCTGGATTGCAGGCTTCAGCCAGGCTTCTGGGCTTCAGCACACAGCAGGATAGAAGAGCCAAAAATAACACCCAGGGAATGTACCACTGTGTTGTTCCTCGCGTCCCAAGGCCCCTAGGTCCCTAGCCAGTCTGCCTTCTCCTGTCTACCTTTAACGTCTTCTTGTGTTTGCTTTATACATACTATCGAGGGATTTTAGCTGTATAGTGGGAGAAATAGGAAGAAGTGCATTTCCTCCATTTTGTCCAGACCCAGAAGTCTATGCGCACACAGTTTTGACATTTATGGTTTTGGATATAGTATCTCATCAGTGAACAGCATGCTGGTCCACGTGGCACACGGTGTTATCAGTAGATTATTTCCACATAAACTAATTTTTCTGTATTTATGTTAGAAGTGTCCCCCAGTATGGTTACAAGCCTGCCCCTGCAGTGTTACCAGAAAGATTTTCCTGCAACTTCTGTGAAAACATCTTTGCCTGATACTAATCAGAGCCTATCAGATCCCATTTAATAAGCAGGCTAGCAGCTTACAGATGGATGCCTTTTTAAGGGTACTAAAAACAGAGCTATAACCAAAAACCAAACAGAGGAATGAAACAGAAAAAGACAAAGCAAAACCTAAAGAGCAGATAAATCCATAAAACAAATCATTTAGTTCATAAATAACAGAGTGGGTATTGGCCATTTAAGCACCTCATTGTTTATGCTGCCAACCCCAAGCTAAATTGTTGCCTGCTATATTTTTAAAATGCAGGATATCTCACAACGCATGTAAAAGAAAAAACCTAAGTATTTTATTTGATTCATAATGGCTTTCACAATTAGGGCCTTTTTGGCTTTGTTTCAGGCCTCTCCCCCTACATGATTCTTTCCTCTGCGTTTGCCCAAGATACCGCTTCTGCCAGAAATGCATTCACCACCCTGCCCCGGCTCAGTTCACCTGCTGAATTTCTGCTCCTTAAAACTGTAAAACAAGCCTCCTTGGGGGTCACTCCTCTCAGATCTCTATGCGCATAGATAAGGCTGCCTTCCTAAGGAGCTGTGGGTCCCTGGAACACTGGGACTGTCATCGTCAGCACTTTTTAGAGGAGCTGACACATAGTGGAACCTCCACATTTGTTTAGTGAACTAACAGCCTCTTCACTTTCATCTCCTTCCCTTTTCCACTGTCCTACCTTCCGAGAGCAGAGAAGTTTTTCTATCGTCCTTGCCAATTCTGGTATACCTCTACCTTCTTCCTTATTGTTAATTCATTCATTCGTTTATTCAATAAATATTTACAGAGTTCTCTGTTTTATAGGTCATCAGTGACCTGCTACTTCTAAATCTAATTGTTTACCTATTTACCATCTCCTCTCTGTTTTTCTGTAGCAGGAGCCCAATGCCAAGCCATGCTTTTGGAAAGTCTCCTACCCAATATACTGTACTTTTCTGATTCTAGTGAAGTTGGCTAGCAGAAATAAAAACATTGCCATAAAACGCAGCATTGAAAAATCCCTCCACTGTGGCATTTCTTTCTTTATCCACTTCAAAAATTTTAATTTCTCTGATCCAGAATACCACATAACCCAAAATGTAAGGTGAATTCTTTAAAAGAGAAAAAATTCCTAGAGCGATTCCCAGCATTTACATTTAGATGACCTTTAAAGATTCTGCATTAACTTGTAAAACTTTCACAGCGTGAAACAGCCTCTGGAGAATCCACTTGAATCTGTATCACCCTGTCCGTACCCAGAATACTCTGTGGTCATCTACAGTTCAGTGATCTTGTTGTTGCCATATGCTATTCCTCATACAAAGCGTTTCATAATTCTTAGTGGATTATTTTTTTCACATCTCTGTAGAACAGTTTTGTTTTCTTTTCTTAGATAGTCCATTTATTTATTTTGAAAGAGAGAACGTGCAAGAGGAGGGGAGGGGCAGAGAGAGAGGAGAGAATCCCAAGCAGTGCTCTCTGCACGGAGCCCATGTGGGATGAAACATGAGATCATGATCTTAGCCAAAATCAGATCATGGCCTGAGCCAACATCAAGTCGGCTGCTTTGGGCGACTGGGCAGAGCTCTGTCAGTTGAGCCTCCGGCCTCAGCTCAGGTCATGATCTTTCGGTTTGTGAGTGTAAGATTTAAAAGATGGAAGCAGAGACTAAAGGAAAGAGGGAAGCCAGGTTATGGAGCCAAGAAGACCTTTATTTGGGGTCTGCAGTCCTCAGGCCAGGTTCCGTGACTCGAGTACCTGGCAGAGTCAGGGAAGTCGCGCGCGATTGGCGATGGGCGGGGGCTTAAGGGTGAGGGGTTTCAGGTTTGGTCTTGGGGGGCTGATTACCAAGTAAGGGCATTTTAGGGTCACAGCGGGACAGGATAGGTTGCCTGTCTCATCGGGGTGGGGGAAAACTGGAGCTCCATGATTGGCTGTTTCCAAATGTGGCAGGACATCCCAGGTCTGCAGGTGAGGGGCGGGGTCGTCTGTGCACGTGTTCTCCTCCAGCCCCCGGAGAAATGGCCGCTCGGTCGCCATTTCAAGGTGACTTCCAAGGTGACTCTTACAGTGAGTTTGAGCCCGTACTGGGCTTTTTGCTGTTGCCATACAGCCCGCTTTGGATGCTCTACCCCTCCCCTACTCATTCTCTCTCTCCTCTCTCTCTCTCTTTCTCTCGAAAATAAACATGGGGCGTAAAAAAGTCAGCTGCTCAATAGACTGAGCCACCCAGCTACTGAACACTTTTGTCATTTAAAGGTGATGTTTAAACTCTTTATAAAAGTGTTTCTGCTCTTAATAAGAGGCTGATTAGTGGGTGGGAGTAGAAAGTTCAATGAGTTTCTTTGGCCTTGAAGAAAGGAAAGACAAAACAGACTCAAGTGAAGTCAGCATATTTTGGTTCTAAAGCTGAGCTTGAGGGACAAAGAAGGACAGCTGCCTGCTGGAAACAGTCTGTTCAGGAGGGTGGACCTGCCCATGTGCTGTGGAAGGAGATCCCGCTTTTGTGTTTTCCATTGGCAGCTCGAATGTAACCTTGGTCCTGTCCGCAAGCTAATGCGACCATGATGAATCCAATATACTTTGATGATTTTAGTTCAGAAAGAGTGAAGTCCTTCCTCTCTGCTTATTGGTGATATCCTATTATAGTAGATCACCACCAGTGGAAACCAGTAGGTCATATGCACAGCTTCCGGAAATGCACATAGCATTGTTTTAAAACATAATTCCTTTTTTTTTTTTAATAAGACTTTATGTCTTAGTACATACAAATTGAGATTTACAATTGATAAGAGAGTATAAAGATTTCTTCTGTACCCTGGATTTTCCCTGTTATTAACATCTTTCATTGGTATAGTACATATGTTACAATTAATGAACCAATATTGCTGCATTACTAGCGAAAGTCCATAGTTTAGTTAGATTTGCTTAGGTTTTGCCTAATGTCCTTTTTCTGTTCAAGGATCCCCTTCCATGTTCTAGGATAATACACTGTATTTCATTTCATTGTCGCGTCTCTTTGGCTCCTCTTGGCTATGGAAGCTTCTTAGACTTCCCTTGGTTTTGATAACTTTGACAAGTTACTCCTGAAGTATTTTATAGGATGCACCACTACCGAAATCTGTCCAGCGTTTTCCCCATAAGACTTAGGTTGTGGGTGTTTAGGAGGTAGACCACAGGCAATAGGTAAAGAGCCATATTCATCGTATTATATCAGGGATGCATCCTGCCAACTTGATTTAGAACTAGTGATGTTGACCGTGGCCAGCAAGCCAAGGCGGTGTTTGACAGCCTTCTCCACTGCTAACTCACTTCCCCTCCCCCTTTCTGTACATTACGCTTTGGAAAGAAGTCACTATCTACAGCCTGTATGTAAGGAGTGAGAATTATGCTCCACATCCTTGTGGATGAGATATCTACATAAATAGGTTTGTCTTTTCTTCCCATTTATTAATGTTTTCAGTCATTTTTATAACAGTATGGATTTATGGTATTAATTTTATGCTTTGGGTTATAATCCAGTTGTACTTTATTTGCTTTGTTGCTCAAATTGTTCTAGCTCTGGCCACTATGATGTCTTCCAGTTGGCTCTTTTGCTCTTTCAACATACCCCCATCAGGATCAGGGGTTTTATTTGTTTTTATTTGGAGCACTTCCTTACTTCCAGTACTATGAGATGCTCCAGGCTCATCTTGTGTTTTTCCTGCCCCCGTCCTAGAATCAGTCATTTCTTCAGGAGCCCTGGCTCCTTTTATTAAAGAATGGGGTTAGAAACCAGTGTCTGGGTGAAGGTGTGCTTGTTGCTGACTGGGGTGTTGTTTTCGGCCTTGTAAAAGAAATAACAGAGCGAAGACATTGTGTGTATATACACGTCTGTAAGTATTTCTACCTGTGACCATTTGTATCTGGATTAAGCTAAACATACTGATGTCTCAAACTCTAATCCAACTGATGTCTCAAACTCTAATCCATTGCTAACATAACTCACTCTAGGCTCCTCCCCTTACTTATTTGTAAACTCCCCTCTAACAGTATTGCTTAGAACTTCCATATGATGTTGCATAAAAATGGTGAAAGGGAACATTCTTGCTTTGATTCTGATTTTAGTGGGAAAGCACCTGGTCTCTAACTTAAGTATGACGTTCACTGTAGGTTTTTTGGTAGCTGTGTATCAGGTTGAAGACATTTCCCTCTATTTCTGGTTTGCTCAGAGTTTTTAATCATAAATTGGTTTGGATTTTTGTCATATACTTTCTCTGCAATTATTGATATGATTGATTTATTTCTCTTCTTTAGCCTGTTGATTGATTTTCGAATATTGAATCAGCCTTGCCATACCTGGAATAAACCCATGGTTTTATTGGTCATGGAGTATAATTTTTTTGTACATCGTTGGACTTGACTTACTAATGTTTTGTTGATTTTTTACATATGCGTTCATCACAGTTATTGTTTTGTGATTTTCCTTTCTTGTAAAGTCTTCATCTCATTGTGGTATTAGGGCAATGCTGATCTCTTAAAAGGAGTTAAGAAATGTTTTCTCTGCCTCTGTTTTCTGGAATAGATAGTGAGCATTGGTATTATTTCTTTCTTCAATGTTTGATTCAATTCGCTAATGAATCTGTCTGGAATAAGAAATCGTCAAGCCACTAAGCATATCCACCCATCTGTCAGCCTTTCTGAGCAGCCCCTTCTCTTTTTCCTTTTCTCCTGACTTCTTTGGTTCTTCATTTTTCATGTCCCCTGGTGTGGCTGCTGTAGTCCCAACTTAGCTCAAGCATCTACCACCACTCGGTTCTGTATCTTTGTGATTTAGGTTTGGTAGGTTTTGTGTTTTTAGGAATTTGTCCCTTCCTTCTAAGTTGTTGGTGTACACTCATAATCATTTTTAATAATCCCTATTATTTCTGTTGAATCAGTAGTAACATTCCTACCTTTATGTCTAATTTTAGTAATTTGAGTCTTTTCTCCTTTTTTCTTAGTCTAGCTAAAGGTTTGTAAATTTTATTGGTCTCTTTGAAGAACCAGCTTTTGGTTTCAGTGCTTTCCCCCCTATGTATCTATTCTCTCTTTCATCTCTGCACTAACCATTATTATTTCCATTCTTTTGCTTCCTTATGGCTCAATTTGTTCTTTTTCTTGTTCCTTACATTATAAAGTCAGGTTGTTAATTTGAGATCTTTCTCCTTTTTTAAAGTAAATGTTTATAGCTGTAAATTTCCCTCTCAGTACTGCTTTTGCTGTGTCCCATAAGTTTTGGTATGTTGTGTTTTCATTTTCACTGAATCTCTTACGTGTATTCGCTAATTTCCATTATGACTTCTCCTTTGATCCATTGGTTGTTTAGGAGTGCGTTGTTTAACTTCCATAAACATATGCATTTTATAGTTTTCCTTTTGTTACTGATATTTAGCTTCATCCCATTATGATTGGAGAAAATACTTCATATGATGTCTATCTCTTAAAATCTATTTAGACTTAATTTTTATGGTGTAACATGCAGTCTGTCCTAGAAAATGTCCAGTGAAACTTTGAGAAGAATGTGTATTTTGTGTTGTTCGGCAGAATGTTCTGTTAGATCCAGTTGATCTATTGTGTTGTTCAAGTCCTTTGTTCCCTGCTTCTATCTGGTTGTTTTATCCATTATTGAGAACGGGATACTGAACTCCTTAATTATTGTAGAGCTGTCTGTTCCTCCCCTCAATTCAGCCAATACCTGCTCCAGTATTTTGATGATCTTTTACTAGATATGCAAATATTTATAATTATTGTGTCTTGCTGTATTGAACCTTTAATTAATATAGATTGTATATTTGTCCTTCTTTCTGTCTTATCATCTTTAACTTGAAGTTTATTTTGTGTGATATTACTACAGCCACTCCTGTTCTCTTTTGGTTATTGTTTGCATGGAATGTCTTTTTCTTTCCTTTTGTTTTCAACCTGTGTGTGTCTTTGGATATAAAGTAAGACTTTTATAGATAGCATATTGTTGGGGTGTGTGCGTGCGTGTGTGTGTGTGTGTGTGTGTGTGTTTAATTCAGTCTGTCAGTCTCTGGTTTTTTTTTTTTTTTGAGTGGAGAGTTTAATCCATTTACATTTAAAATAATTACTGATAAAAAGGGATTTCTGTCATTTTGCTATTTGTTTTCCTTATGCCTTATATCTTCTCTGTCCCTCATTGCCTGCATTACTGTTTCCTTTTGTGTTTAGTTGTTTTTTTGTGTTGAGACATTTTAATTCCTTTCCCATTTCCTTTTGCTTTACTCTATGGCTGTTTCATTGTGGGCAATGGGGATTGCATCTAATATCCTAAAGATATAACAGTAATTTGAATTTATTCTTGCATCTTGCCCTGGGACTATGTGGTTAGTTTCTAATTTCCACCCATCTGTTGTTGCTTTTGAATCTTCCAGTCTTTAATGTCTGTCTCCCAAAAGGGGAAAAAGAGAAAAGTGGAAGGTGATGGGGGGCACTAGCCCTTTATATCCCCTGGAAGTCACTGCAGCCGGAAGGGGAGGGGCTTACTGCTGTGGAGGGACGGGCACAATGACTGCCAAAAAAGAAAAAAAAAACCAGAAGGAGCAGACAACAGAGAACAGGTCCCCAGTGTTTGGAGGACAGGGTCTTTACTACCCACCCTGTCTCCTACAGGCTGCAGGCAAGCCGTCCCAAGAACAGGTCACACATGTCTGCTTTGCTGTGGGGGTGTGCCAGGGTGGATGGGTAGCTACTGCCATCCAAGTTGAAATGGGCTGAAATTAACCGCACTTCACACCATCCAAACTTTTCCTTGAAAGTTGCAAGCCTTCACTAGATTCCAGAGTTCCAAAATAGTTACATCAGACAGATTCTGCCAGTACCATTTTTGTCTGGGTGAGAAGGATTTTTTTTTAAGGTTTATTTATTTACTTAGGTAATCTCTCCACCCATTGTGGGGCTTGAACTCAAATCTTGAGATTAAGAGTTGCACGCTCTTCTGACTGAACCAGACAGGTGCCTTTTTAAGATTTTTATTAAAGATTTTATTTTTAAGTGATCTGTACATCCAGCGTGGGGCTTGAACTCATAACCCCGAGATCAAGAGTCATAAGTTCTACCAGCTGAGCCTGCTGGGTGGGAAGAAGGATTCCTGGTGCTTCTTCTACTCCACCATCTGCTCAGAATCTTGTACCCCTATATTTTCAGATTTATACTTAGTTTAACTCTAACGTTCATCAGCATCACTGTCCTCCTTCGGCACAATGCAAGGTTTTCCCAGTACTCTTGTGCAATTAATGCTTCTGCTGATGGATCCATGTGAATCCCAATTTCTTGGTTCCCATTGCTTCTTGCATCCATTGTTTCTGCCGGGTCTAATTTCCTTTTCGCTTACTGTAGTTAAACTCAGTCTTTGTTTCTCCTGAAACTTCTTTATTTTACTCTCTCTCGTGAGTAATAGATTATCAGAGTGGATAACTCTAAGTGAAGGTATTTCCTCCTACATTTTACAGAGATTATTCTGTTGTCTTCCAGCATCATTTTCTAGAACCATTCATCACTGATGAGCTGTCTGGGTGGCATTCCTTAGTTTGGTGTCTTCTGGTCAACTGAACAACCCAAAGCAGTTGTTAAGTTCACTTTGATAATGCTATGCATGTATTAATTCATTTAATTCTTATAAAAATATGATGAGTTATAAATAGTATTTTTCCTCATATTTTAACTTTGTTGTTGTTGTTGTTGTTGTTGTTGTTGTTTTGTGAGACACAGAGAGAGAGAGAGACAGAGCATGAGCAGGGGAGGGGCAGAGAGAGAAGGAGACATACAATCTGAAACAGGCTCCAGGCTCTGAGCAGGGCTCAAACCCACAAACCGCGAGATCATGACCTGAGCCGAAGTCGGATGCTTAACTGACTGAGCCACCCAGGTGCCCCCTTTTTCCTCATATTTTGAAGGAGAAACCTGAGGCTAAGAGAATACAAGCAGAGTTAGAATTCAATCCCAGATGTTTCAAAATACAAATCCTCCTTTGACTGTGACCTCATACTGTCTCTCAAATGCTACAGAGCAGTCACAAGATAGGGAAGCAGAGGCAGGTACCCCCTGAAAACCACGCAGAACCCCTCCCAGCCTGATGTGGGGCTCAAACCCACAAACTGTAAGATCATGACATGAGCTGAGATGAAGAGTTGGAACTTGGGGTGCCTGGGTGGCTCAGTCAATCAAGCATCTGGCTTCAGCTGAGGTCATGATCTCACGGTTCGTGAGAAGCCATCCACTGGACTCCTTCAAAGCCAACTCTCAGAACGTTTTTGCCAAATTTGAGGCCTTCTGCATAATCAGCGTTGGTCACGGAGGCCTCCCTCTTAGACATACAAACTTGCAGTCTAGACAGAGGGAAGGAAGAGACGTCACCTCCCTGAGCCCTCCTTTCTTGGAGTAGGAAGAGAATCACATGTCTCCGTTTAGGTTCTGTGCAGTGTTTTCCTAACAAAACCTACTGACAAAGTATTTTGTCTCCTGTGATACATGTGGAACGCATGCTCGTCAGAGGCCTGGCTGCCCCCAGTAATTACGTGCAGAGAAATGTCAGAGAAAACCGGCATTTTGGTGACATGGCTGAGAGGACTTAGCTCCATTTCAACAGAACTGTAGATTAAGATAGAAATCCCAGAAATTGAGTTTCCAGATTTAAAAGCTTTTTAATTGCACTTGGATATACCTAGAATTCAGTCTCATTGTTGTAGTTTTCCTTCTCAAAGTGGTTCCTTGGGCAGCAGCTGTTGCCATGCAAATTCTCCTTGTTACCAGCAAACCCAGAAAAAGGAGGGCAACTCTGCTCGGGGCTCCACTGTTGCAGGTGGTCAGGGGCGCTTGGAAGGCTGTGTGACCTGTGCCTCCTCTCACCCACGGAACAGACGGCGCAGCTATCACTAGGATAGTCGAGAACAAAATCCCTTACTCTGGGAGGTTCAAGGAGCAGTAGCACTCGCGTTGTGTGTTCCGGATCGCTAGCCTGAGGTTTCTCTCCTTCCGAGTTCACGTGCACCTCTGAGTGATGAGAGGGCCTGGCGCCCCCTCCTCCATGGCCTCCCTGGCACCTTCCCCAGGGTGGGTTTGTAGGTGTTACTGTGTGTTTGCAGGGCCAGACTTAGAAAATAGCTGATGCTGGGGTACCTGGGGGGTTCTATCAGTTAAGTTCTGACTCTTTTTTGTTTTTAATTTTTTAAAATGTTTTGTTTAGTTTTGAGAGAGAGAGAGTGAGAGAGAGAGAGAGAGGCAGCGCAAGCAGGGGAGGGTCAGAGAGAGAGGGAGACACAGAATCTGAAGCAGGCTCCAGGCTCTGAGCTGTCAGCACAGAGTCCGACGCGGGGCTTGAACCCACAAACCGTGAGATCATGACCTGAGCCGAAGCTGGACTCTTAACCGACTGAGCCACCCAGGCGCCCCAAGTTCCAACTCTTCATCTCAGCTCATGTCATGATCTTACAGTTTGTGGGTTTGAGCCCCACATCAGGCTCTGCACGGATAATGTATGTGGGAGCTGCCTGGGATTCCATCTCTCCCCCTCTCTCCTCCCCTCCCTCCCTTAATAAATAAATAAACATAAAAAAAAGAACCAACACTAAGATCATATAAGAGCCCTCCTCAGAAGTGTGAAAATTCAAACGAAATGTGGGAGTCTTTTTTGTTGTTAATGTTCTCTTTTATTTTTGTATTTTTCTACTTTATCCGCTGTATGTGATCTTTGAGTTCTGGCTATAATTTTACCTAAAGAAAGAGGCTGGTCTTTGCCCTCAGTTTCTAAGAGGTGATTTTCAAGCTCTTGGAGTGTCCTGTCTGGTCAGGGTGTCTTTATTTATCTGGGGGCCTAGGCTCACACGAGGTAGTCTACACTAGGCATGTGATTTAGAGTAGAGGCTTTGGGTCACACTATATTTGCTTGACCTTCAGAGGAGCTGGAAACTAAAGTCAACCACTCGGCAATCTAGGTGACTGAGCCCCAGGAAAGATTCTGGACCTCCAGGCTCAGGTGAGCTTCTTTGCTTGGCAGCGCTCCATGCCTATTCTCGCACATCATTGATGGGTGACATTAGCTCTGACCACTGCTCAAGTGACAAAGGACAACTGGAAGCTCCGGGCTTGGAACTTTCCTCAACTGTGTCCCATTTGCCTCTTCCTTAGGCTGATTTTCATCTGTGTCCTTATGCTGTAATAAACCGTACTGAGTATTAACAACATTCTGTGAATTCTGTGGGCCCTTCTAGTGAATGGTCAAACTGAAGGTCTTGGGAACCCCTACATTTACAATTGGTGGCAGAAGTGGGGTGGTCTGAGGGACTCCTGAACTTTGTTGTGGTATATCTGTTTTCAAAGCCCAGCCTCACCATTTCTCATTTTCTTATCCGAAAAAATAGTGGTAACTCTATTAGGGTTATTGTGATGGCTGAGTAAAGTGACAAATACAAAGCATCTGGAATGGGGCCTCACCTGTTACAGGCTTTTAGCAAAGGCTCTTTCCTACAGGTGCTGACAATTTGACTTTTCTGTGAGGAATACTACAGTAGCATGTGGAGGAATATTTCCAAAGATTATCCAATGATGATATTAATAAATGGGTCTTGACTTGCTCTTTTTCAACTCATGCAGGATTTCCTCCTTAGTTTTTAACTCTTAGATATGTAGAAATATGATGCCTTTGAATGATTAGAACTTCCCCACTAGTTACAGAGTATTTATCATCTAAAAGCTGGAATAACTTCAGCACAGCGTGATTGAGAGGCATGAGATTGACAGGCCAAGTGGTAAGAATTTTTGTCTGTAACATTTGGAGTTTGAAGTAGCTGTGGATATTCTATACAGACTTTCTGTGTGGAAGATACTGTGAAACTAATGGGAAGTCAGTTTTCATCCACAGAAAAAGAAGCAATGTGCTCACCTATTCTGTCTGGACTATTAGGAACCAGTTAAGATAATGGGAAGAATATCTTTCACTCTGGCAGTTTTATTTTTTTAATTATTATATTGCCAGAAGGGACAAAAGCTGTATAAATAAAACAGAACCAATCAAAGGCAGAGCAGGCTGACTTCAGAGGTCTGCATATAAATTTATGTTTCCCTGCGTTAGCCTTGGAACAGACAGACTCTATTATGCTGTACTTGGGTAGAGGAATAATTAATAGACAGCAGGCTCTCCTCAGTGTGCTCATTGTTTACACTCTCTGCTGAGGAAGGTTGTAGGATGCTGAGAATTTGGGATATACAGATATTTTCTGTAACTTTTTAGCTCGGTTAAGAGGGAGTTAACTTAGAAATATTATACTTGTATAAATCCAGGGGTGAGAAAAATCTCATTGCACTCCAAAATACTTGAAAGATACAGTGGTTATTAGTTCTGTTATTTTTCCAGTTTGACAGCTAACAGTGTGTGATTGTGTAATGACCACAGGCACTTGAACACCCACAAATGTGAATCGTGGCTCAACCCACTTACAGAGAGTGGGACCTTTGACAGATTTGTTGCTTAGCTTTCTTAGACTTTTGCCTTTTTTTTTCTTTTAACAGTTTTGTGGTTTTTTTTTTTTTTTTTTTTTTTGGAGAGGGAAGGAAGGTGGAAGAGGGAGAGAAAGGAAAGAGAGAGAACATGTGCTCACGTGAGTGGGGAGAGGCAGAGGGTGACAGAAGATCCCAAGCAGGCTCCACACTGTGAGCATAGCGCCCAATGCGGGGCTTGAACTCACGAACCATGAGATCATGACCTGAACCGAAACCAAGAGTCTGGCCACCCAGGTACCCCTATTTATTGTTTTAAGTAGACTCTACACCCATTGTGGGGCTTGAACTCACGAGTGACCAGGAGTCACACGCTGTACCGACTGAGCCACCCAGGTGCGCCCCACCCGTTTTAAAGATGGGCCTCCAGCCACGTAAGTTTTGTCAAGTGCGTCACACCAGCCAGAGAACCACAGAGTGTCCACTGCACAGTAGGGTGCTTCCTGAATAGCGGTTGCCTCCATCATTGTGCAGGTCTTCCCCTTTTCCCCACCCTATTTTGTTGGCTCGTGTTGTTAATAATGTACTCTTCCCTTGCTTCGATAGATTGGTCATTACTACTTTTAATTTTGTTTTTTAGTTTTATCAAAATTCTACATTGTTTAAGACGTCAGAGTTGATTACAGAATCCAGCAGCTCCTTGTATTTTCCTCAAACATACCTCCTTTCCCTCCTCTCAAGCAACTGCCACTTTCAACTTTTGGTTGATTATTTAGGTATTTGTCTTTACCTCTGTAAATAACGTACTTAATATTGCTGCTATTCACGTTTTTTCTTGTTGTCTCTTATACCGTGGAAGATGAGATGAAGCTCTCCTACCTTTGTTCATCACGGCCTTTCCTGTTCTCCCACCTCTGTGACGGATGTACATATACCATAGTTTTATGCATTGTGTGACCACACGAACACAGTCCACTGCTAAGCAGTGCAGTCTCCTGTGATTGCTCTTCATTTCCAGGATACGTTTTGCTTTCCTTGGAGTTATTATTTATCTTATTTTTTTGTCTAGACATCTGTATTCTTTAGCTGAATCAACTCTCAACCCCTCTGGCACCTGTGTCTCCTTTCAGACTTTCAGATGCATTGAGGTTCTATTATATTCATCTTTTTAAGGGAGTCTCTCCAGAGGCACATACTCACCCACCCACTGTGGGCACACAGCTGTCATAGTGGGACTTTCCTGAGTGCTCTCTTGTGTGGGATGTCTTGTTTGGGTGATCCCATGTCTCATCCAGTGGAACATCCTCCAGTAGATTCCTAAGGGGAGGTATGTGGGAGGTCCAATTGATTGAGATCTGAAACATTTAGAATGTTTTATTCTCCCTACCTACTTGATTGATAGTTTTGCTGGATATAGAATTCTAAGTTGCAGACCAACTCCTGTGCAATCAGAGTCACTGTCTTTGAGCTTTCAATGTGGTAGTTGAGAACTCGGAAGGCATTCTGATCCTTAATCCTTTGTAAATGACCATTTTTCCCTCGTTAGGACTTCCCCTTGTCCCCATTGTTTTGAAATTTCACTGAGATGTGCCTCAGTTGGTATGTCTGTTTTTATCCATTGTCTACCCCTTTAATATGGGAAACTCATGGCCTTCATTTCATAAAACTTTTTCGAATTATTTCACTGACGATTTCTTCCTTCCAATTTTTACTCCTTTCTTTCAGAAACTGGTATTATTTTTAAATTGGGTTTTTTTGAGCTAGTCCTTTAATTTTTTATTTCTGTTTTTGTTTTTGTTTTGTACTTTCCTGTTTTCTGTCTTTTTTACTTTACATTCTAGGAAATTCTCTTTAAGTTTTTTTTCTTACCTTTCCTGTGACTCTTTCATCTTTCCTCCAATAGTTTTAAAGTCTAAGGTTCTTTTCATTCTTTGAGTGTTTCTTTTTATAGGGTGACTTTTTTACGGTTACAGTATTGTCTCATTTCTCTGAGGTTGGTTGTTTTAGTTTAGTTGTTTGGGTTTTTATTTTATTTTGTTTGCTGTTTCCCCCTTGCCTAGCCTCTGTTTACTCTGTTACTCTTTTCTTTTGGTTTATTTTTAGTTCTCTTGTTAGGAGTTTTCTTCAGATGGTCACTAGTTGTCTGCTCATATTTAAGTGGGAGACTAAAAACATATTGAAAGTCCTAAGTGTGTGGACTTGGTGGGGTGGGGGACTGGGTGGCTCAGTAAGTTGGGCACCTGACTTCAGCTCAGGTCATGATCTCATAGTTTGTGTTTTCAAGCCCCATGTTAGGCTCTATGCTGACAGCTCAGAGGCTGGAATCTGCTTTAGATTCTGTGTCTTCCTCTCTTTCTGCTCCCATCCCCCTCATGCTGTGTCTCTCAAAAATGAATTAATGTTAAAAAAAAAAAAAGTGTGTGGACTGGGCTTGACTTTATCTTAGAGAAATCTAGTGGAGCCATATACTTAAGAAACCCAAACAGAACGTTAGTACATTTACGTATTTATTTTGAGAGAGAGAGAGAGAGAGAGAGAGAGAGCGTGCACATGAGTAGGGGAAGAGCAGAGAGAGAAGGTGAGAGAGAGAATCTCAAGTAGTCTCCTCACTGTCAGTGCAGAGCCTGATGCAGGGCTTGAACTCACAAACCAGGAGATCGTGACTTTGACCTGAGTCAAAGATGCTCAACTGACTGAGCCACCCAGGTGCTCCTATAATTATTGTTTTAAATGTCTGTGATGGGGCCAAGTCCATAGTTGGCACTCTGTAACTGTTATAGGAGGGAAGGATAAAAGGTAGCCATCATTATTGGCCCCATTTTACTGTCATACACAGTAATGACACGTTTACTACTACGCTAGCTGGAGTGTTACCCCACTTCTAGTAAGGTGTGAGTATTGTGCCTCCTACAGGAATACACTGTGAAAACAGCGCATAGTATTCCACGGAGCCAATAGCAAAATTCCATTCTGTCAAGACATCAGTAGAACAGGTATAAATTTGCCTCATCGTGTGGTCTTCTAGTTGTGTTAAGAGGTATAGAGGAAGACGCTTGGCTACTGTATATCCTGAGCCAACATAGATTGTAAGTCAGATATATTCACAAAGCCAGCAGTTTTGATGTGGGATAGAGTGAGCTAGGGGAGGTAGCCACAGAAGCAATTCTAATATGTTGTTAGCCAAGTTCAGGGTAGTGAGGTCCTGTGGCAGGTGAACTGTTGTAGTTTAAAGTTATTTAGGAAGACTTCCCAGAGCAAGAGGTGTTTATTGGGGGACCTGAGGCATAAGTAGGTGTTGGTCATGCAGTGGGAGTAAGATAGGAATCGCATGACAAGGGGGTTAGCCCGTGGGGAGTCCCCAGATGGAGGTTTAGTATTTAGGCTGCAGGTTCTAGACACTAGGGCTCTATTCTGTTGTAGGCACGGTAATCCCAGCATCTCTGTCTGCAGAATTTGGAAGCCGTCAAAACTGGCATCAGAAGATCAGAGAGGACCATTGCTGAGTCCCAGAAGTGAGGGCCTGTGTTAGGGTGGCATCAGCCCGATAGAAATGCTGCTGAAGGGGGCGTCTGTGGGGCTCAGTCGGTTAAGCCTCCGACCCTTGGTTTCAACTCAGGTCATGATCTCATGGTTCATGAGTTGAGCCCCACATTGGGATCTGTGCTGACAGCATAAAGCCTGCTTGGGGCTCTCTCTCTCCTTCTCTCTTCCCCTCCCCTGCCTTCTCTTTCTCAAAATAAAGAAATACATTTAAAAAATAACAAAAAATTTTTATGAAAGAAATGCTGCTAAGGAAGAATCCGTGGGGCCTGACGTCTTCTGGATGTGAGGGGCCAGGGACGGGGGGACCCCTTTGACTCTGGAGTTCTGAGGCTCAGTACTCAGGGATGATGGACTGTTTTCCTGAGCAGCAGAGAACTTTTGAGAGCAGTCTGTCTTGGGAGGGAAAATGATGGGGAGATGTGGATTTTGTGTCTTGGGTTGTAGAGTTCAGAGGGGCCCTTGGGGCACCATTTCAAAGAATGGTCTTATTAGAAGAAAATTTCTCATGATTCATAGGTAGACTACACTTTTCCATTATTTGATAATTTTTGTCCACTAGAAACCTCTTAGCTGTTGGGTAAAAAAAAATCAGGTGTCCTGGAAATTCATCATATTTTAATTGTGTTCTGAATCTAGCAAACTATACATTTTCCATATTTTTCTCAGCTAGCCCCCAAAATTGTTACTTCCCTTGATTTATAGTCAGAGTTTTAGAGAAGATAGCAGCTTAAGAAAATGATTTGTCCGTTTATAAATCAGGTATCAGTGTATTATCTGTTTACACAAATGAGTGCCAAATAGATACTTTGAGTCAAAAGCCTTCACAGGTCAATTAGTAATTCCTTCAGAGCTTCGTCAGTTTATTTCCTGTTTCCTTCATTCCTGGTCATTATTCGACAGGGACTTTTGAGAAGCAATTTTCTTAAAAGAGTACAAATTGGATTATTCCCTTTTATTAAATTGAAATTCTTAACAGGGCTTTCTGCTAATGAAATCTTGTATCCTCGTTAGGTTAAACAGGCCAGTTTGAGTCATTTCGTTGGCATTTCAGAATTAGAAGTCATTGATTAAAAGCCTCACTAGTAACTCCAAGCCAAGTCTAATAATAAAATGGATTCCACTAGGTGCTACTAACACAACCCAGAAAATTCGTACCAAATCAAAAGTGTCAACAACAGGAATTACAATTAGCTTGTTCATTAACACATGATAGTGCCAAAAAAATGTAATTAACCTTCTTTTAGTGAGACTGCTGACGAAAAACTTGACTGTCAATTCCAGGGTGTATTTGTTTTTCTTCTCAAATTTTTATTTAAATTCTCGTTAGTTCATATACAGTGCAGTACTGAATTCAGTGATTGATCTCTTACTTACAACACCCAGTGCCCATCACAAGTGCCCTCCTTAATGCCCATCACCCAGCTAGCCCATCCCCCTCCACCACCTCCCTCCATTGACCCTCAGTTTGTCCTCTGTCGTTAAGAGTCTCTGTGGTTTGTTCAGGATATCTTCTGTATTCAGCCGGGCCTTCGGGGTCCAGCCTGGCAGCAGTCCTGGGGGGAAAAAACTCATTCTGCTTTGATACAGAACCATATCTGGAGCATGGAAGAATTTTCTTTCCCTTGACAGGAAGAAAAGAGATGAGGCTGATTTTTGAACGTTTAAAGTATTTATTTGATATTTTTAAGGATGTTTGGGCTTCCGACCTGACTGCGCTTTTTCTTCCCAGTTTAAGATTGATGGAGAATGGTGGACGTGGATTGATTATAACCGCTTCCAGGAGCTCGTGCAGGAATATGAAGATAGCGGTGGAGCCACAGATTTCAGCGCCAAGGATTATATGGCCAAAACCCCTCACTGGGCATTATTTGGTGCCAGTGAAAGAGGCTTTGATCCCAAGGATACCAGATATCAGAGAAAGAACAAATCAAAGGATATTTCCGGATGTTGAGATTATCTGACTATATTAGGGTACTGACGGACAAGAACTCCCGGCCCTGGAAGGTTCTCACCCTCCATTGTGGTTTTTCCAAGGACACGTTACATGATTTGTGTTTCACATAGGGGAGGCTGGAAGGCTGCACACAGGGATGCAAGTCCCGTCCCGGTTAGGGGAGGTGGCATCCACACTCTGAGTGCCTGGGGCTCAGCCTTGCATTTCTTTTCAGAGCTCAGTCCCTTTTCTGATTTTACTTCCGAGAGGAGCATCACTGCGGGGGAAGTACACAGCCATTAGAATTTAACGGCTGGTGTTTGAATTATAACTTGTGAGGCTCCCAAGAACACTGTTCCTGAGGGTGTTGTAAGGGATGAACCCCGCGCGGGCTGTTGGCCTTTGTGGGCTGTATTACCCCAAGGTAAGTAGATCTGCTGCCTCCAAGACCTCCATCCCTTCTGTTGATCTTAACATAACACCTCCCAAAAGTAATTTAAGTTGTCACAATTCTCAATTATTTTTAAATACTGCATAGATTAAAGTTTCGCTTAGTACCAACCCTTTATGAACTTGCATTGGATCTGAATGTCCTGGATCTCACTCCGTTCTTCCAGATTGCCATGGAAGGTATTAGTGGGCTGCACCAGTGTGAAAGTGCTCTTCTGGAAGAATCACCCTTATGATGTCATCAATTAGTCTCACAGGCAAACTTTGAGTGCGGTTTGCTTTTTGTTCAAAAAGTCATTGGTCAGGCCCCTGGCCTTGTATCCAGAACTTCTTTTCCCTCTTAGAGCCCCGGCTACTGGACACAAACTGTTCTTCAGGTTCAAGTTTTTTCTAATCAAAAACATTGACTACCCAATAGTTTGTTTTAAAATATCATAGTTATTTTTTAAAAATTCCTTTACCTAAAGTTTTAATTAATAAAATCTTTTGGAAAGACTAGAGTTGTCTTCTGAGTGTTTATTTTAAAGATGCTTCTAGGGGTGCCTGAGTGGCTCAGTCAGTTAAGGGTACAACTTCAGCTCAGGTCATGATCTCATGGTTCATGAGTTTGAGCCCCCATGTCGGGTTCTGTGCTGACAGCTCAGAGCCTGGGGCCTGTTTCAGATTCTGTGTTTCCCTCTCTCTGTGTTCCTCCCCCTCTCTTACTCTGTCTGTCTCTCTCAAAAATAAAGATTAGGGGCGCCTGGGTGGCTCAGTCAGTTAAGCATCTGTGGCTCCGGTCATGATCTCATAGTCTGTGGGTTCAAGCCCTGCATCGGGCTCCTTGCTGACAGCTCAGAGCCTGGAGCCTGCTTCAGATTCTGTGTCTCCCTCTCTCTCTGCCCCTCCCCCACTTGCTCTCTGCTCTGTCTCTCAAAATAAAATAAAGACATTAAAAAAATAAATAAATAAAGATTTAAAAAATTAAAAAAAAAAAAAGGCTTCTAGTCCCATGGTTCTAAATCCTATCAAATCGACCTCCTCCTCTTTACCAACTGTCTTGTCACACCCTCCGTTTTCTGCTAAAGTAAAATTCATACATAATGTAGCCTCCCTACTCAAAACTAGGCTCTAATTATTTCTAAGTGGTAGAGTCAGAACACTTCTCTCTGCTGAGACGTGAGGGGGAGAGTTGCCGAGTATCACAGAAATCCTTTGTCCTTTCTTGAAGCTGCCTCATCTTCAGGCTGATGTTTGGTCTCCTGCTCTGGTGACTTATGAGACAGGAGTGGTGCAGGTCAGCGAGGGAAGGTCTCACTGAAACCCAGTCAGGTTAGTGCGCATCGAATCAAGGTGCAAAAACACCCTGAAGCAGTTAGAAGTGTTAAAAAGCAAGAGCTCGTGCTGAGTGGGGAGGCTGGAGGCAGGACATGCTGGACTTTGGACCACCCTAAACCCTTTTTCAACCACACCCAGGACTTCAGGGAACCCACTCTCCCCTCTGAAACAAGGAAGATAGAGGCAAAGTGACTAAAATCCATGAATTTTAGAACTTTGACAAGGAACTGAAAATCCTCAGTTAAGAGAAACTAGTGAGCCTCAATAAAACTAACTTGGTTTCTCATTAGAAACCGTGGAGGCCGGGAGACGGCGGTGTGGCACCTTCCAAGGGCCAGAAGAAAAGGCCTTCTACCAGCAATTCTTTGTCTAAATCCCCCTTCACAAATAAAGGAGAAATTCAGACATTTCTAGGTAAACAAAAAGAGAGAATTCACCTGCAGACCTGCCCTACAAGGAATACTGAAGGCAGTCCTTCAGACTCTGATGAAAAGTATACTAAACACTGACACAAAACCACATGCAAAGTAAGGAACACGGGTAAAAGTCATTAATGTAGGTTTTATCTATGTATCTTGGTACCTCCTGTCTTAAAAAAACAAGTGCCTAAAGCAATAATTATGGAACTGTGTTGATGGACTTACAAGGTGTAAAATGTAATTTGTATGACAGTCATAGCCCAAGGGGGTATATAGCGCAAGGGAATACAGGCATATTGGAGCAACTATTGACTGCCTACTGGTCAAGTTAAGTTAGTATGAATCCAAAATAGATTGTTTCAAGATGCTCCTTATAATCCCAGGAGCAGCCACTAAGAGAATACATTTTTTAAATATGGTAAGAGAATATGATTGTGTTCCCAACGCCTATTTTTGGGCTTTTCCCCACACCAAGCACATCTCCCACCCCAGCTGGATCTCCTTGAAGTCACTAAATCCTGACACTGTTTGCAGAGAGATCATGGGAGTTGATCACAGGTAAAGGGCTCAGTCCCACAAGGCTACAGCCCTCCCCTTCAGATGCCAGTAGCCAGCCCAGGTCATCACCTGGGCTTCTGACCCATGACTATCGATGGGAGGTTCTCACAATCCCCTCCTTGGGTTCGATTAATTTGCCAGAGCAGCTCACAGAATTGAGAAATGTTTTACTTCCTAGATAACTGGCTTATTATAAAAGGAAGTAACTCGGGCACATCCAGGTGGAAGAGATGCACAGGGCAAGATACAGGGAATGGGTGCAGATCGTCTGTGCCTTCTCTGAGCACTCCACTTTACCATCACCAACCTGTGTTTGCCAGCCCCCAAGCTCTCTGAATCCTGAGCTTTTGAGCTTTTAACAGAGGCTGGGGGCACCTGGGTGGCTCAGTCGGTTAAGTGTCCGACTTCGGCTCAGGTCATGATCTCATGGTTCGTGGGTTTGAACCCTGCGTCGGGCTCTGTGCTGACAGCTAGCTCAGAGCCTGGAGCCTGCTTCAGATTCTGTATCTCCCTCTCTCTCTCACCCTCCCCTGCTTGCTCTGTCTCTCTCTGTCTCTCAAAAAAATAAAACAAATAAAAAAATATTAAAGCATTAACAGAGGCTGTATTCCTAGGCACATGGAATAATCATTGGTTTAATTGATTTAATCATTGGCTGTTGGCAACTGAGCTCCATCTCTAGCCCCTCTCCACTCCGCAGAGGTTCCGGGGGTGAGAATTAAAGTTCCAACTCTCTAATCACATGGCCGGTTATTTTGGCAGCCAGCCATGTTGCCTAGGGGTTTCCCAAAAGTCGTTTCATTAAGATAGCAAAAGACATCTTTTCTACTCTCATCACTTAGGAAATTCCATGGGTTTTAGGAGCTCTGTATTAGGAATAGGGACAAAGACCTAGTACATATTTATTATAAATTGCAATATCACAAACAGCAAGGGAACTGAAAAGGTACACTAGAAAATAACACAAAAGAAGGCAGTAAGGAAGAGAACAAAGACCTAAGACATTCAAAAAACAAAATAAAAATGTCAGGCATACATTTACCAGTATGTAAGTATATTATGTAAATGGATTAAATACCCCCAATCAAAAGAGAGACATGGCAAAATGGACATATGTATTTATTTAGAAATGTTTAATGCTTATTTATTTTTGAGAGAGAGAGCACAAGCGAGGGGAGGGGCAGAGAGGGAGACAGAATCCAAAGCGAGTTCCAGGCTCCAAGCTGTCATCTCAGAGCCCCACACGGGGCTTGAACCCATGAACTGTGAGATCATGATCTGAGCCAAAGTTGGATGCTGAACTGACTGAACCACCCAGGTGACCCTAAAATGGATTTTTAAAACTCCAATTATATGTTATCAGATTATAGGCTAAAAAAGGTGGAAAATGATGTATCATAGAAGCAGTAACCAAAAGAGAGCTAGAGTGGCTATACTAAATTAAAAAAAAATAGACTTTAAGACAAAAAAATTGTTACCGGGGAGGAAAAAGGACATTTTATAATCCTAAATTATAATTGAATTAGAATTATTTATAATTTTTAAAAAATTTTTTATATTTATTTTTGATAGAATTATTTATAGTTTTTAATCTTACTAGGAAGATGTAATGATTATAAACATATATGCACCTAACAACAGAGTCCCAGAGCCCCAAAATACATGAAGCAAAACCTGACAGAACTGAAGGGAGAAACAATTCAATAATAATAATTGGAGACTTACACGATCACCTTGAACAATGGTCGGAAGAACTAGGCAGAAGATCACCAAGGACGCAGAAGATCTGAGTGATATTAACCAGCTCTACCTACCAGGTCTCTAGAGAGCATTCCACCCAATGCCACTCCGTCCTCAGACACATGGAACATTCTCCAGCATAGACCATTTGTTAGATTATAAAACAAGTTTCAATAAATTTAAAAGGGTTGAAATTATACAGAGTGTGTTCTGTGACCAATGGAATGAAATTAGAAATCAACAGAAGAAAATTTTGGAAATTCACAAATACATAGAAATTAGCCCAACATCCTAAAAAACCTGTGGGTCAAAGAGGAAATCATGAGAAAAATTATAAAAGACTTTCAGATCATTGAAAATTAAAGCAACTTACCAAAACTTACTGAATGCTGCTAATGTACCCCTTAAAGGGAGATTTAGAGTGTAAATTTTTAGTGTAAATGCCTTATAAGGTAGATCTATCAAATCAATAACATAACCTTCCATCTTAAGAAACTGGAAGAACAATTAAACCCAAAGCAAGCAAAAGGAATAATATAATAAATGTTACAGCAGCAATAATGAAATAAAGGAAAGGAAAACAATAGAAAAAATTAATAGAACTACTTTGGTTCTTGAAAACAATCCAAATTGATTAACCTTTAGCTAGATTCACCCAGAAAAATGAAGATGCAAATAACTAAATTCATAAATGTGCAGCCTGTGAACATAAAACTGTAAAAACTATACTATGGCCTTTATCGTTCATTTTTTAATTTGAGTGTAGACGGCATACAATATCAGCTTCAGACACGCAACACAGTGATTTGACATCTCGATACCTTATGCTGCGCTCACTACAGTGTAGCTGCCACTAGACAGCACTGTCACAACATCATTGATTATGGTCCCTGTACTGTACCTTTTATTCTGGTGACTTAGGCATTCCTGAACCAGAAGCCTGTATCTCTCACATCCCTTCCCTCTGGTGAAATTAGAACAAACTGATTCTCTATATGTATAGGTCTAACTCTGTTTTATGTTTTGTTTATTCATTTGTTTATTTTAGATTCCACAAGGATATAAAATCCTATGGTCTTTGTCTTTCTCTGACTTACTTCACTTAGCATAATAATACTCTCTAGGTCCGTCCATGTGGTTGCAAATGGCAACATCTCATCCTTTTTATGGCTGTGTAATATTCCATTCTATCATGTGTCTTATCTATCATCTATCTATCATCTATCTATCTATCTATCTATCTATCTATCTATCTATCTATCACCTATCCATCCATCCATCCACCCATCCATCTCACATCTCCTTTATCTGTTCTTCTACTGATGGACACTTGGGTTGCTTCCATTATCTTGGCTGTTGTCAATACTACAGTCAAGGGTGCATCCATCTTTTCAAATTACTGTTTTCGTTTTCTTTGGGTTAATACTCAATATATACTATTCACTTTACATGGGTGACTTTTATGATATATGAAATATATCTCAATAAACCTATTATAAAAGGCAAAGAGCAAACAAATCCTGAATATTTATTAAAACCAATATAGCATAAGAGAAGCGTCATAAGTCAATGGGGATTTGGGAGAAAAAATAATTTAGTTCTGTTCTTACTAAATACTAGGAAGAATCAAATGAAACAAAATCTCTGAAGAGACCTTAGGTGAAAAGGGCCTTTCTTGACCAGGGGCTCCCAAACTTTCTCGTGCATCAGAGTCACCTGGCGGGCTTGTTAGAACTCAGATTCTGGGTCTCATCCCACAGGGTCTGATACTGTCATTATGCCATAAAGAGCAGTGTGCTAACAGGTTTCTGGTTCACAAATGCTAAGAGAACACACTTTCAGAAGCATTTGCAGATATAAAAACCATGTAAGAACTCATAAAGCAAAGGTCAACAGCTTTACAGAGTATGTTTAAGTATCTAACAATATCAAACATCACAAATAGACATAAACTGTGAAAACAATTTGCATGAAGTAACAATTGACCCATCCTTAACTTTAAAAATCTCATCATTCCATTTAAAACATGACTGGTTAAATAAGCAAAGGCTATCCAACATCAAGTGTCATCCATGAGGAACTAACGCTAGCTACAAAATATGAACAACTGTTCACTTTTTGCAAGGAAATGCAAATGGTTTTATCAAATTAGCAAAATTTCTATATCCTCGTAAGGCCGACTACAGGTGTTCCAAAAGCAGTTTGGCAAGGTATACCAAGAGCCTGGATTTTTGAAAAAGAAAGTGATTTAAAAAGAAAAAATAGTTTTATGTTTAAAGATATTTATTACAGATAGCATTTTATAATAGCAAAACTCAGGAAACCTAAATGTAAAATACAACAGGCACTTAATATTTCTTGAAAGAATGGCAAAGTTGAATTACACCACATTGTCTAGCTAATTCATTCTTTCAGCAAATCTATTAAATGCTGATTGTGTTCTAGCTACTGAGGATTCACTGGTAAGTAAAAGAGAAAGAGGGAACGGCATTCTTATCATTAGGATGCTGGCATTTGCCGAAGACAAAGATTCAGACAATAGATGTGAGTCGTCAAACACTCCATGGCAAGTGCTACCGAGAGGGACGGATCTTGATGTGAGTGCTTCAACGGGGAGGTTTCCTAGTCAGGGAGATGTGCCCTGAGACCTCTAAGAGTCCCCAGTCCAGAGGTGGGGTCAGGGGAAAGCGTTTGCAGGTGGAGGATGGGGCACACTCGAAAGCTGTGTGGCGGAGGGTCACGGCACACCTGAATAGCTATATGTAGCCACAGTGGCTGGAAGATGCTGCAGAAGGTGTGGGAAAGGGCCAGGAAACCCGGGGAACATAATGGGTGATGACTCGGGGAGATGGAGGCCAGGCCTAAGAGCAATTATGCAAAGGGACAGCATGACTAGATTTGCATTTTAATAAGCACTCTAGCTTTAGCCAAGCAAAATGGCTTGGAGAGACCTACAGGGAGATGAGTTGGTAGGTGTTCCCAGGTAATGGCTTGGATGGTGGCATTTATGCAGTGCACACACCTCTACATGCTGACCCTGGTGGTGGGGACGGAGAGCAGTGGATCGATTTGAAAAAGACCTTAGAAGGTAACATGGATTTGGCCACAAATTGGATAGATTGGGGTGAGGGGGTGGGGAGGAGGCAAGAAATGTCCAGGACAACTCCTGGGTTTCTGGCATGAGGACAGGATGAATGACGGGGTCATTCTCCAGGCTGCTTAGTCCTGGCAGAGGGCCAGGGGGTGATCCTGGGTCATTCGTGGACGCATAGGCTTGACTTCTGTTAACAAGAAAATCCCAGGCCCAAAATGGTGGTACTTGGGCTAGGCCAAGTCAGCAAACCTGGGCTTGCAGTCTCCACCGCCCCCAGAAATGTGAAGTCTTAACCTCTCCATTGGGGATTTTCTGGAGAAGCACCGGCGAGGTCATCTATCACATGGTTCTTCTCTGTCCCCAAAGGAAGATGAGGTCACGGGCATAATAAGTGTCCCTGCACTTCCCCCTAAGGGAAGGTGTTCTTGCCTGAAACAACGCTTTCTTCTCTTTTGTTTATACCTTTCTTGCCCCACCCTCCTTCCTATAAAAACCTTCCATTTTGCACAACTCCATGGAGTACCTATCTATCTGCTAGATGGGATGCTCCCTGATTTCATGGATCCTTCCAAAAAGGCAAAGAGATATTCAATTTAACTTAGTTTAATTTTGTATCTTAACTCTAGGGAAAGGTTGAGGCAGTGGTCAGGGGAGGGAATGTGCAAATCATCATCTTAAGTTATAATCAAAACCCCAAGGAGACCTGAGACCATCTAAGGAGACAGAACGCAATGACAGGAGGGACAGCCCTGCTCATGAAGCTCCCGCAGGTAGCGGCGGCACAGAAAAAGAAGTCAGATGACTGGGGAGTCAGAGTACAAACCAGCAGGGGGCGGCGTGGGACACAGACACTCAGGGAGGAGGGTTAATCAAGAAAAGACTGGTCATGGGGTGCCTGGGTGGCTCAGTTGGTTGAGTGTCCAAATCTTGATTTCGGCTCGGGTCACAATCTCAGGGTTTATGAGTTCCAGCCCTGTGTCGGGCTGTGTGCTGACGGTGTGGAGCCTGTTTGGGATTTTCTCTCCCTTCCTCTCGCTCCCCTTCCCCTGCTCACGCTCTCTCTCTGTTTCTCTCAAAATAAATCAATAAACATTTAAAAGAAAAAAGAAAGTAAAAGCTGGTCAACCCTGGAGGGGCCAGTGGGAAGTGAGTGAAGGCAGACGTCCTTTGGACGGGGGTCACCCACGTTCTACTCAACACTGAGAGCAGAGTGCTGGCCTCAAGTGGAAGGGTTGAAGAATTTTTAAGGACAGTTTATGATATAATGTTAAGTTTGAAACATAGAATATAAAATTACAGTTACTTTAATTACACAAAAATCATATGAAGTGACATATGACTGAATATGTATTATTTTAATGAGAATGACACAATACAAGGTATGAGAAGATGCTTTTCCTACGTCCTTGTGGAGTAAGGTTCTACACGTCTTCCTTAAAAAAGATCCTGAAATTGAAATCCCCCCTAGTTGAAGTTAGATATATATTCAAACCAGTGGATTTTGTTAGCGGAAAGAATCAGGTTTTTTCCATTGTTCTTTCAGTGTGCTGGTTTGTTTTTCTCACTTTTTATTGAAATACAAATTGAGGGGCACCTGGGTGGCTGGGTGGGTTAAGCATCTGACTTCTGCTCAGGTCGTGATCTCACAGTTTGTGAGTTCAAGCCCCGAGTCAGGCTCTCTGCTTCAGCTTGGAGCCTGAAGCCTGCTTCGGATTCTGTGTTTCCCTCTCCCTCTGCCCCTCCCCTGCTCGTTCTCTGTCTCTCTGTCTCAAAAATAAACATTAAAAAAAAAAGAAAGAAAGAAATACAAATTGATGAACTGTTCCCAGGGCACTATTGATTTAATACAAGTTGACAGTGACTAATCTTGCTGGCTATTAGCCTGCTTAGGGCTTTTGTCTTTGACCATTTCTTTTCATTTAATGTAATAAAGCACGTTATTTTCACAACTCGGTTTTGAAGGTGTTTAGTACCATGTTGCAAAAATCCATCGCATTTTCCAGATTAAGAAGGCCCTCCAGTTTGGAAGGAACCCTACTGGAGCACCTGGGTGGTTCAGTTGGTTAAGCATCTGGCTTCGGCTCAGGTCATGATCTCACAGTTCGTGGGTTGGAGCCCCACGTCGGGCTCTGTGCTGACAGCTCAGAGCCTGGAGCCTGCTTCAGATTCTGTATCTCCTTCTCTGACCCTCCCCTGCTCACGCTAGTGGAAGGCCCCAGGGCACCTGGGACATTGGGACTTGGGATCCTCTGACTGGTCTCTGACCTGGACCCTTCCCAGGGGATCAGAAATCAGGGCTTCCTCTGGGACACAGTTAGCATCTGCTCCCCAGTGCTGGGGCTGGGGGCTGGGGTTCAGGAAATGAAGCCAGGCCCTCTGAGTTGGGTGGCCCCTGAAGAGTCAACAAGATAAGCTCGGAAGGGGCAGGCGCCCATGCACATGCCCGTGGAGAAGCCACCGGTAGCAGGTTGTTTGGCAGGTGTGGCCGCGTCACTGGGGGCAGCTGATGGAAATGCATCAGCAGCCGTGGTCTCCTGGTTGATGTGCCCTATTTAAATTAAAAAAAAATTTTTTTTACGTTTTTAAATTTATTTTTGAGAGACAGAGAGAGATAGCTCCAGCAGGGGAGGGTCAGAGAGAGAGGGAGATACAGAATCCAAAGCAGGCTCCAGGCTCTGAGCTAGATGTCAGCACAGAGCCCAATGTGGGGCTCAAACCCATGAGCCATGAGATCATGACCTGAGCCAAAAATCAGACGCTCAACCAACGGAGCCACCCAGGCGCCCCGATGCGGCCTATTTAGCTGTCAGTTTGCAGATGGTGCTGGTGGAACATAACCATGGAAATAACGGCCGTTAACTGAGCCCTGTCTGTCCCCAGGGGCATGTCTTAACATGACCTATGTCCTCCAGACTCGGCTTAAACTGTGTGCAACCCTGTCCCCCTCCTTCCGTCCAGTCACCAGACAGGCTGCGGGAGTGTCGCTTCTAGAATGCCCATCTGACCACGTCCCCGCTGCCCAGAACCCTCTATGGCTCCCTCAAGCCTGTTGGCAAGTCCAGACTCCTCAGCCGGACACAGGCTGCCGGCACTCTGCCCTCTGACGCTCCTCGCTCCCTCGTCCCGCGGAGCAGCTTCTATTTCTGGGAACCACTGGCGCTGCCAGTTCGCTCTGTCACTCCCAACCTCCCCTCCAACTCCCATTCGGTTTCTGAACTTAAACTTTTGAGTTTGTCGTGTGTGATTAACCTTCTTCAGATGACTTCATTGGCTTGCTGGTTAAAGTAAGTATACATTTGCCTTGATTTTTTTCTCCGTAGGCAACTTAGCACAGAGCTTTTCAACATATTTGCATAATTCATAGCATTTGAGCATCTCACTGAGTGAGATATTACCCTGGTGGCACATCATTCTTATTCCTGTTGCTCCGCCTTCAGGGCCGGAGCCTTGGCCAAGGGCACAATGGCCCCCAAAGGGGACGAGCGAGGCTGCCCGTGCTTGAGGGGCTGCCCCAGGAGTTCTGACCTCTGGGTTTGTGTTCAAGCCACAGAGCGAATCTATGCACTTCGTACTTGACTTGAAATAATTGTTGAACACAAAACACGGACAGTATTTTGATAATTTTTAAATTTTGAAGTGGTTTTGTCTTTTCATTTTTTTAAGCCGGTGCAAGATGGGAAGAGATGTGTTTATGCTAGACAGTGCCAGCCTGCTATCATAGGCATGAAAACACGTACCAACATGCTCTCTACCACCGGTAACAGAATCACCCACTGCAAGTGGTTTTAAGCCATAGGCATTTTTATGGTCACATCTGAATAATCTGGAAGTTGGTCGTCCCCACGTTGGTTCTAAAGGTGAAGAATCAAAGACCCAGGCACATTCTAATCTTTCCACTGCATGGTTTTGAACATGCTGGCTTTTGTCTTCAGGCTGTTTGCCCCATGGTCTCAAGACGGCTGCCACAGCTCCAGGCATCACATTCTCTCACTGTCACCCACCAAACAGGAACGGAGCACCTGCTGAGTGCTAGGTTCTTGCTCTGGGGGCTGGAAGAGGAGCTTCGTACAATAAGAGTTGGTCCCTGCCCTGCTCAGCCAGGGCAGAAGCAGTACCCATGAGCCAGAGATGAAAATTCGGCAAGGTAAATCCAAAATACTCTGCGGGAGCAAGGCTTGGTCTTGGAGACCAGAGAGCTTCACAGAGGTCGTGGCCTTTGAGCTGTGTTTTGAGACATGAACAATGCAAGCAAGGTCCAGTTTCTGGCCAAGGGCAGCACAGCAGACCCAGAGCACTGCAAAAGCCCGTTTTTGTTCTATGAATACTGACCATCTCTTCTCCGTCTTCTGCTGTGCTGACTCTGAAGGAGCTCCACGCTTTCTCAGATCTGACTTCTTGGCCTATCTGGCCATTCTGGGAGCAGCAGGGACCCGTGCTCATTCCTCTCGGGGATTCTTTGTTCAGAGGGGTGAGATGTCCTTCAGACCTGCAGCCAGTGTACGGGCTCCTGTGTGGGGCACTGCTTCCTTGTTCAGCCCATGGTGACACCCCACTTTTGGGGGACACACTGGGCCTCTGCACTCTGGGTGTCTGCACTCTTAGCCTCCCCCCATCTCAGCCCTGAGTTGGTCATGTGACCCGGAGCCAGGCCAGTGGCTAGATCTGCCCACCACCCCGGGTAGGGCGATGGGTCCAGATGTGAGCAGGATTCCAGCTGAGCCAGCCGAAGGCCCTCCCGGCGTTTCTGCACATCAGGCCAAAAGAAAGGGCTGCTTTTCCTCTTTGGGCACAACCCAGAAGGACGAAAGTTCCGAGTTGCCAGCTCCCTGGTTCCTGGCAGCCTGAAGAGGCTGATCGGAGGAGGCACAAGGCCCGTCAGACCTCCCCATGCAGCCCAGTTATGGGAACGACAGACCTCCTGGTTTTATCTGGGTGCGTCAGAGCTGGTTTTACCTCTTGCAGTAAAGTCAGGACTCATGCAAGAGCACGTCATCAGTGCCAGCCCGTTGTCTGCTGTCCTTGACCCAGTGACACCCTGTCTTCTGTCCTCCGTGGCCCCTTCCACTCCAAGCCATCTGCCGGCTCCTGTGGGCCCAGCAGTCCGGGCTGCCAGGCTGCAGGCCAGTTCCACTCCCATAGCTATGGGGACCCCACGCCACCCCTGGCATCGCCCGGGGGCCGCCAGAGCCTGCCGCAGGTGACAGAGCTCTGGCAGTCCCTTGAAATGGAGTGTTCGCACCTTCCCCTGTGCTTGGGCTTCATGGCCCAACAGAGCCATGAACTTGCTAGCACATGGACCAGGGCACAGAGGTGAGGGCAAATCTGAATTTTTACCCCTCCTCGTGTCTGGAGCTCCCTTCCCCAGACGTGTCCACGCCATCATCAACAAGGGTGTCCTATAGTTGGGGAGTGATTGCTCTGCTCCCCATTTCCTTCTCCTGAGCCTCCTAGGCTCCCCCTCCCGCCACCCCCACCTGCCCCAGGATGGGCCCACGAACCAAATCTAGCCTGCGACCTATTTTGTCCAGCTGCAAGCTAAGAATAGTTTTTATGTTTTTCAATAATTGAGGGGCGGGGGTGCCTGGGTGGCTCAGTTGGTTAAGCGTCCAACTTTGGCTCAGGTCATGATCTCATGGTTTGTGGGTGTGAGCCCCGCGTCAGGCTCTGCGCTGACAGCATAGATCCTCTGTCCGCCCCTCCCTGCCCCCCCTCAGAAATAAACACTTAAAAATATATTAAAAAAAAATAAATAGTTGAGGGGCACCTGGGGTGGCTCAGTCAGTTAAGTGTCGAACTCTTGATTTCGGCTCTGGTCATGAGCTCATGGTTCCTGAGATGGAGCCCTACTATCAGCCCAGAGCCTGCTTGGGATTCTCTCTCTCCCTCTGTCTCTGCCCCTCCCCTACCCATGCATGCTCTCTCTCTCAAAATAAATAAAACTTTAAAAAAATGTTAAAAAACCCCAGAAGAATAATATCTCCTGGCATGTGAAAATTAAATGAAATTCAAGTTTCCGTGTCCATAAGTAGAGATTTATTGGACCTCACAACCCCTTGCAGATTGTCTGTGGTCGCTTTCCACAGGGTCACCAGCTGTGACAGGGACCATATGGCCCTTCAGCGACTAAATTTTTACCATATACAGAAAAAGTTTGCAGACCTTGCTCTGCTCCGTCCCTTTGGCGTTCCGGTGACTTCTGTTCCACCCAAATCTCCCAGAGAAGGAAACTGTGCTGTGTGTACGTGCGGACTCCGAGTTTCTGGGGGCCATAAAAGTGATGTGCTATTGCTCTTGCAGCTCAATACCAAAGAGATCTTTCTTAGTGCTGACATTTCGGACATCTGAGGGGACTTTTTACAGGTCGGCCAGGCTTCTGATACCCTTCAAATGCCAACACGTGTCACTGTGTGCTTCAGATGCAGAGGCCGCCCCCTAAGATGTTTGTGCTTTGCTGTGAGGGTTCAGGAAACTAACAAGGATGTTGCAGGGTGTCTTGGGCCCACCATTGACAACCACCCACTAAATTGGGGGCCTGGAACCTCAAATCTGCAGACCGTGGACTGCTGTTGCCCACAGTCTCAGCCGGCCTGACCACGATGCGGGGTTACCCCAGATTCCATTCCGAGTCCTGAGACCTGCTCTTAAGTCTGGAGGATCCGAGGGGCACCTGGGTGGCTCAGTCAGTTGGGTATCTGACTTTGGCTCAGGTCATGATCTCACAGTTTGTGAGTTCCAGCCTGCGTAGGGCTCTGTGCTGACAGCTCGGAGCCTGGAGCCTGCTTCGGATTCTGGGTCTCCTGCTCTCTCCCTCTCTCTGCCCCTCCCCTCCTTGCACTCTATCTCTCTCTCAGAAATAAATAAACATTAAAAAAAAAAGTCTGGCGGATCTGAGGGGCACAGATGGATCTGTCAGGCAGGGACCCCCGGGGAGCATCTGAATAAGAGGGTGGTAAACATGACCTTCGCTGGTGGGCTCACCTGAAGGAACGAGGCCATAAAGGTCCACCACTGTGCACTGGCTGCAAGTGACAGTCTAACACCTGCAGTGGCTTAAGCACAAAGGACATTTAACCATCTCACGTGGGAAGACATCCAGAGGTGGGGGTTCTGCTATTGCTTCAGTGTCTCAACAACGTCAATGAGATTCAGACTCTTCCCCTCCTTCCATGTGACTATCTCCACAATATGGTCACCAAAGCGTCAGCCGTCACAACTGCATTCCAAGGCAGGAGGGCCAGGGCAGCAGAACGCTTTAAGCTGGCTCAGCTCTTGCCCCTTCTCTCTGGGGCTGACCGCCTACACCGGAAGCCTCCGGCCAGAAGTCCTTGTACACCTTCTTGGCTACAGCCATATGCCCACCTGCGAACGAAGGAACTCCGCCCAAATCAGGGTTGCCCTAACAGGAAGATGGGGCGGTGCTGCCTTGGAGGTCACCTCCTTGTATGGACACAGGGCAAAGAGATACCCAAGGACTTTAGGGACCAGAGAACAGCCCCTTCTATTCTTTCCTAGCCAAGTCCAAGTCACTCCTTACAGGAGGAGTGAGACATAGGAAGGACCAGGGAAGCAGCTCAATGTCAGGGCTCTCTGCACGTCTCAGAACCCTACAGGGAAGAGGGGAGTCCACTGGGCAGCCAGGAGGGGGCGGGCCAGAGAGCAAGTAGCTCCTTCGAAGGCCAGGCTGGTGAGATCACCCACAGGGCCTGTACGAACACTCAGACCAACACTCAGACCATCGGGTGCTGATGGTGGGAAGACTTGGCACCCCCCTCCGCCCACCCCAGTCTTCCCTTCCCCTTCGCCGGTTACCCCAGTATGAACTGCTGAGCGTGCGATGGGGGAGCCCCTGTCAGCATCTCGCTGGTGTTCCTCACCCGCAAGGTGTCACCATGCCAAGTAGCCTGGTTTCCAGACTATTCCTTTCCTTTCCCCAGGCCAGTCTCCCCTCCTCCCAGGCCTCCCCACGCCACCAACACCTCCTCTCTCAGGAGCCTTTCTCTCCTTGGAAAAGATGGTCTGGAGCCTGCTGTTTGCCCTTGAGTGATTTCCTTTGTCATTGCCAAGTTCCACTTCACAGTGGGTAGTCCTGATCCTGGAATCATTGCTGGCAGCCCCTGGGACTCCTGGCTTTCTTTTCTGGTTTCCTAAACGGTGCTTCTGTTATGAAAAATCAAACACAATGTCCAGCGAATGGTTTAAGTTCTTCAAAGTCTGGGATAGTTTAACCAAGGGTACTTTTCTCTTATAAATTGAGGGAAGATTAGTTTGAATGATCTATCAGCCAGGAGGGGTGTCACCAAAACACAAATTTAACAGCCTCAAATTGCTCCTGAGAGGGTATTCCACGGAATAACATCGACTCATAAACTTTAAGGGACAAATTGTTTACGGGGCGGACATTTGTGCCTGGGGCTCCCTTCTTGGCCATTGCAATGAGTGATAAGGGTCTCCTCTTCTGGAATTTTTTTAGCTCCTTTGCCCGGAGGGGATCGTGGAGGTGACACTTCAATCTGGCCTCTCCAGGACCAGTCGGCCACAAGTCTGTCTGGGTCTGTCTGCAACGAATGTGCTGGGTGCAAGCCATTAAGTAGAGCCCGACCAGGCTCTTGTTTTAAAAGCCTATTATTTTAATTCCCAAAGCTTTTACAGGGAGCAGGCCACAAATAGAGTAATAGCAACGCGCTCTGACTGCCTTCTAATTATGACAATTCATGACTCAATCTCAAATTGGTTATTGCTTTGGCCACTCTTCCCAGCAACCCCTCCAAGAGTCAGCCAGAGGAGGGGGTGCTGATGTAATGCATCAGATTACAACGCTCCCTAGCTGCCCCGAGATGGGGGTGGGGTGGGGAGGGATATCAGTGCTGTTTGCAGTAGGATGGAGGGGAGGGGGGTGGAGGGGGGACTAAAACATATTTCATTAAAAACCAAGAACAGTCACATCAACCCCTCAGCCCTCATCCCTGAACACTCTTTCCTGTGATCTGTTTACTACAGCTCATATGCGTTTATTTAGTTTTAATGGAAAATAGGAAAAGGCCAAAACAACATGGCCTCACATAAACATGCCTATAAAGAAAATCAAGTGTTTGTGTACTTGTCGACTTTATTTCATTAAGGAGCACTCACTGGCCTGCCGGGATGGGCACAGTTTTTGGAGCCCCCAGGGTGTGGGCAAGCAGCCCTTCCCTGGGGTGCTGTGCTCACCACCGTCTTCCCTCTATTGAAAAAAGCCATGGGGCCGCCTGGGTGGCTCAGTAGGTTAAGCGTCCAGCTCCTGATTTCAGTTCAGGTCATGATCTTGTGGTTCATGAGTTCGGGCTCTAGTTGGGCTCACGCTGACAACACGGAGACTGCTTGTGATTCTCTCTCTCTCTCTCTCTCTCTCTCTCTCTCTGCCCCTCCCCCCTCAAAATAAATTAACTTAAAAAATTCTCTGTTTTGTGAGTCGTGAGCCCATCCCTCACCGTTTCCCTCAAATGACAGCTGGACACTGCTCCCTAAAAGTGTACTTTGTCGCTCCCAGTCTGAGGAGCAAAAAAGCGAGGTGAAGACACCCCGTTTGTCACGCCAGCCTGGCTTCGCTCCCAGCCATGTGGCCTCATCTACCTCAGTGAGGGCCGCAGGGACCCCAACCCCACCCACCCGCCTGCCCCCATCCCTCCTGACTCTCCCCGCTCCTCTGCCTGCTCCTCCAGCCTTCTCTCTCTGTCTCTCCTTCTCCATCCCCAACCCACAGCGATCCCAGCCGTCCCCCCTGGCCCACTCTGGTGTTGCCCACTCTGCTTTCTCCTCTGAACCACAAGCCTGCTTACCCAGCTGCCGAGATGCCCACCGGTCCCCCTTCCCTCAGCCAATCTGCGCTCGGAGGCTTCCTGATGGGGCCCCATGAGCCTACAAGGTCAGGACCCCAGGCGCATCCTCGGTGGCTTTGCTGGCCCTCATGACTGCCTGTGGTCCGGCCCTTCTCCCCCCTGTGTGGGGCCTTTGAACGTCTCCTCACTGCCCTCCCTGCCCCTAGGCCGGGGGTCTCCACACTTGTATTGATCATGCATCCTTCTTCGAAAAAATTCTAGCAGGCACTCCCAGGACATGCATGTGAATTAATAACATCGTATGCATAAAATGTCTGCTAGCATACTATAAAACATTCACCAAGACAGACAGTTTATTTTTTAATATTTATTTATTCTGAGAGAGAGAGAGAGAAAACGTAAGCATGAGTTGGGGAGTGGTGAAGAGAGAGGGAGGGAGATGTGAGAAGTAAGGGAGATGATTCATTTTCATAAACACCAAATAAGAGCTGTGTTGTCTAGTTAACAGTATGTTTACAACCTGTTGGAAATATATACAAGTACACACACACACAAACACACACACACACTGGAGTACCAAACCCTTCAGTACTTCACTTCCTGGTTCTTCTTTCCCTCTCTGACTGGAGAGCTTATTTTCTTGGGCTTTGAAATGAGCATGCGCCAAAGAACAAAGGGAGGAGGGACTGAAAGTCTTTGCGTCTCCTCAGGGAATGTACATTTGCTCCAATCAGACTACTCTTTGCCTTACGTGGGCATAGGCGATGTCAGGGTAAGGCTGTAACGTCTGGAGTGTTCAGCCAATGAGGAACCGGGGGAGGGACTTGCAGGCTAGGAGAGAAATTGTCTGCTGTAACCTCCCCCAGGGTGCCTGTCCACCAGATACCTGCTCTTGCAAGAACATTGTCTCCACGTCCCTCCTTTGATTGGATCTTATTTCTCAGGACAGAATCCCACGCAGCCTCCATGCTGTCAGTGCAGAGCCCTATGCAAGTGTCACAAAGCATGAGATCATGACCTGAGCCTTAATCAAGAGTTAGTCACTTAACCTACTGCCAGCCAGGCGCCCCTTCTAGGCACCTTTCTACCCACATCTCTTACCACTGCTTCCCCCTTCCTTCACCATCCCCTATCACACAGGGCCAAGCCACCCATGTACACTTTATGTTCTAACAATGTCACTCCCTTGGAGTCCTGCCAACAAACCCCTGCATGTACAGGTGTTCAGGTTGTGCACTTGAATAAGCTGCTACATGTAAGGAGGCTCAGAGCAGGGACATACACTAATTTATACAAAAGAACAAAGCCTGCCCGTCAACAGTGCCTTACAGCTACACTTCAGGGAGCTCACAATAAAATTCCTAAGTGACTTTTTAAAACTATACAAAGGTGTCTTTTCTGCTTTGTACATACATGGTGCACAGCTAGTGGTAGCCCCGCCCATAAACGCAGAGCAATTTTATCTTTACCTTTGCTGTAGCCTTCACCTTGAGCACTCTCTCGGATTTCCCCTTTTCTCCACTACCTATTCACCTCTCAGTACACAAGATATACAGCCCCTCAGAGGCCCCCTGTGCCCCTACCCGAGGGCACTGCCCTTCCTTTGTACCTACTTCTGGGATCGTCCATTGCACTTTATTGGTTTAAACCAGATGTGAGCCCATGAGCAGGGACTGTGCCCCCGCCACCTTCCCCTCGGCTGTGCTCAGCTCTGCACAGGCCCCTCGCACAGCTGCAGGACTATCTGCCCAAGAATGATCATAGGAATTCTTTCTTTTGGCAAGCTCACAAAAGAACAGATTTCTAACTGCCCTAATTCTCCTCTCTTCCCTCTTATTCAACTAGTTCTCAGAGCCCTAATATCTCATGAATACTTTTTAATGGACTCATTTATAAAATCATTCTCTTTTTTAATAAGTCAGGGGTATCTTGGCATGTCCATTATTAATGGCCTCTTTCAAAAGGCTTTCTTGGCACCTCTTTTGATTTTGAAAAGCCCGTAATGGTTTTCTGAGTTTGAACAGGACCAATTTATCCTTTTAAGTTTTAGCAATCTGCAATGAGAACATTGTAAATGAGTCATAATATCTATATTGTAGCCTTCTTCAAAATATTTTAGTATCCTTGATATTTTTGTCCTGATATGTGGTGTCAGCAGACCAAGATCCACTTTTAGGTGACTTTTAGGTTTCTCACTAGCCCTTGGGATCATGTGACACCTGCTAGCTCTCTAAATGAGGCCCATCTTGAAGGCCCACCTTGAAGAGGACGCGTGAAACCTCCCAAACCCATTTCCCATTGGAAGATGTCACTGTTCCCAGCTCTGGTGTCCTTCCTTCTGTTACCATAGCAACACACATTCTGGGACAGGGGCTGGACTGTCCTCAAAGGACACCAGAGAGGTCCTCTTCTGACCTCAGAAATCTCACCTTCTCTTCTGTGGCGCTATTATCTATGGAGAAGAAGAAGGTAAAATGCTCTAAGACATAAGGGGGAGACGGGCCCTTCAGGTGACCCACCTCAAAATATCCGTGGGCCCTAGGTGACCAATGGGCTACTTACAACCAGGCACAGCTACCAAGGAAGGAAAAATTCTATACAGTCCCCATACTTCCTCACTTTCCTTCTTTATTTCTTTTTAATGTTTTATTTATTTTTGAGAGAAAGAGAGAGAGACAGTGTAAGCAGGGGAGGGTCAGAGATAGAGGGAGACACAGAATCCAAAGCAGCCTCCAGGCTCTGAGCTACCGTCAGCACAGAGCCTGACACAGGGATTGAACCCACAAACTGCAAGATCATGACCTGAGCCGAAGTCAGACTGAGCCACCCAGGTGCCCCTATACCTGGAATTTTTTTAAAGGAGATGTTTCAACACTGGGCTTCAGAAAGAAATGCCCTGCTAACTTCCCCTGCTCACACATGACTCAACAAAACCAGGGCAGATGGGAGCAATGGTTTATGCCAGTGTCATGTGTGTGCATCCTGTTTTGGAGACCTTGGCTTTGGGACACCACAGGAGGAGCTCAGCAACATGGGCCTGCAGGGCTGGTGTATCAGTCAGGGCTCTCAAGAGAAAGAGAGTCGATAGATAGATAGATAGATAGATAGATAGATAGATGATAGATAGATGAAGAGGAACTAGCTCACACAATTACAGGGACCAAGATGTCCCATGATTTGCTGTCTGCAAGCTGGAGGCCCAGGAAAGCTGACAGTACGACTTAGTCTCAGTCTGAAGGCCCAGGAACAAAGGGGGCTGATAGTGTGAATCCCAGCCCAAGGGCAGAAGAGGAGATGAAAAATCCCAGCTCAACAGTGAGGCAGAAAAAAAGAGTGGAAGGAGAATTCTTCCTTTCTCTGCCGTTAGTTCTATTCAGCCTCTCAGGGATTGGATGGTACCGCCCACAGTGGAGAGGGCCATCTTCTTCACTCGGTCCGCTGACTCAAACCAGAAACACCCTTACAGACACACCTGGAAGTCATAACTCTGGACAGTCCATGATCAGTCATGTTGACACATACAGTGAACCATCACGGGAGGGAAGCCCAGAGTGGATGGAAGGCTGGCCCGAGGAGTGGGCACGTGAGGTAATGCCAGGAGCCCCAAAAGGACATGGGGGAGCTGGGATCCCATGTGGGGAGCTCCAATGAGGCTGCAAGCACCTAATTCGGGTCAAGGGCATGTGGCCTCAATAGTGTGCTCTCAGGGTCATCCATTGTCAGCCAGACCTGCCTGGAGTGCTATGAGAGAAATCAAGGCAGACTTCCTGTGGCTAGATGTGCACTGGACAAATGTACCAGGAAGGCCCTGTGACTTATAAGCTTTGGGGTCCCCACAGCTGTCCCCAAAGTGTTGGGAGACCTAAGTTCTGGTGGAGCCATCCCTTCCGGCCTCCGCTTCTGGCTGCCCTGGCGGTCACAGGTCTCTGTGGATTTGGTGGGGTGGCCCCTTCCCAGGCCACCAGAGACACAGGGGAGCCTGCAATGTCAAGGCCACCACCTTGACTCAGAGAGCCCACCTGTGAGTCCCATCCTGGTGACTCCATCTCACAGTTTCTCTCTTCCCAGGCTGTTAAGATGTTCATTTCCTGAACATCTTCCTTTCAGGTACAAATGGAAATTAGATGGAATAAAATGCCCTAGAATTATCTGATGTTTTTCTAATTCGATTCCCAGCCGTCCTCTGAATCTGATCATCTCGTCACTGCCACAGAACAAAATGTGAGAATGCTGATGAGGGAGGGATTTGGGTCTCTGTCCTCTTACGCCAACAAAACCAAAGTGCCCCTCTGTTACCCTCGCACAAAGAGATGGATTCCGTAAATTAACTGAAAGGCATTTAGTGATTTCTGAAGGAAAGCTGAGAGGTTTGCGTTCCTGTTCATGATCAATTTCTATCAGTTTCCTCTGGTCTTTTCCCGGTGGGGAGATGTCTGCAGGAAGGTCTCGGTCGAGAGTCCTAGCGATTGTGGAGTTTTGAGCATCCTGAGATGGGCCATGTATCCCAGGTTATGAGATGGTGTGAATGTTCTTTCTCTCTTCCGTCTGGAACAGGGGGTTGGTGTGGGCATCAGGGTGCCGGTTTCCTTGGCTCTTTTACAGCTTTGGAAAGAGCATGTGCTGTCGCTCTGCCTCTCCTAGGGCTAGCAGCTCCTGTCATCTGCTCCCCAAGCCCCTGGGTCTGGATGAGTGGCAGGTGCACCTCTGCCACAATAACTTTCCAGACTTAAAATGGAAAGAAAGCAGTGTGATGAGACTTAATAATGTCTCAAGATTCTGGAATTGTTTGCAAATGAGTTATTCGGTGAATTGAATATTTGAGGTTGAGGTGTGTGTGTGTAAGACAGAGGGTGAGGGGGAGCGAGAGGTGGAGACAGTGAGATTCTCTTAAGTCTATGGAATCTCTCCAGTGTAAATGCAATATTAACTTGTCTAGTAACCCCAGCGCACAAAACACATGGGGATTTTAGGCAGAAAATCAAAGACTTAAAGGGTAAGAAAGGACCCTTGAAGTCCTGGAACTCAACTCCCGGCCAGTGTTTTGATTATTTCTACAGAATCCTAACTAGGTTTGTCCCTTCCAGTATGGAAAGCCTCTTGTGATGGAGACCTTCCCAGCACTCAGAGGGACATGTTGACAGGAGTAACACCACGGACGAGAGAGTCTTTTGGTTGAGCTGAAGGAACCCTCTCCCAGAGGCTGTCCTCCCCACGTCCCGGTTCTCACCTCTGGGAAGTGTAGAGCCGCCAAATCAGCTCAGCAAGGTTCCTTCTCCCCTCTTCACCAGATCAACACACCAGGTGTTTCCTCCGCCCATATGACAAGGGCTCACCTCCCCTTGGATTTCTGGCACATTCAGTGTCATCAGGAGTGAAGGTGTCCTGAGCCAGCGGCCACTCCTTTCACTTAGTGAACTTGAGAAGCAGCCTGTTTGGAAACCACAAGACTCTGCTTTCTGTCAGGTGACACCCCCCTCCCCCCTTGTTTTCTCAAGACAGACAGGTGCAAATGAGGGTTAATGGCCAAGTGGTCCACACTGGGACTGCCAAGGGCTTGAGACTCCAGGAGTGGTATCCCCTTCCTCGAAATGAGGGCCTTTTAAAACTGTTGTTAATGAATTTATTTGAGATACAACTGGCCTACAATGAGTTGCACGTATTTATAAGTATACAATTGGATAAATAATATATGTGTGTGTATATCCACAAAACTGTCACCTCAGTCAAGCTAGTGGACATGTCCGTCACTCACCAATATTGTATTGTATCTTTTTATAACCTGTCCATTGCCCTCCTAGATAACCACTATTCTGCTTTTGTCATTAAAGATTTGTTTGGGTTTTATAGTGTTTTATATAAATGGAATTCTATGGGATGAGATGTACTCTTTTTTTTTTTTTTTTTTGGTCTGGCTTCTACATTTATTTTGAGATCCATCCATATTGAACACATCATTATTCCTTTTGATTGCCGATAATATTCCATTGTATGGATTTACCACAATTTGTTTATCTTTCCACTTGTTTGAATTGCTTTCAATCTGGGACTATTACAAAGATATTATGAATATCCATATACAAATCTTTGTATGGACATATGCAATCTTTTCTCTTGGGAAAATCCATGGAAATGGAATGGCTGGATCATAAAGAAGGTAAATATTAATTTTCAAGGAAAATGCCCACTCCTTTCCATTTTAAATTTCTACCAGTGGCGCACAAGAGTTTTGGTTCCTCCACATCTGTGCCTGTATGTGGTTGTTTTCACCATTTTAAACAGGTGTGAGGTGGTTTCTCACCAAAGTTTTAATCTGCCTTTGAGTAGTGATTAATGATGTCTGAGCACATTTTTATCTGCATATTTGCAATTCACATGTTGTCTTTTTTTTTTTTTTTTTTAGTTTTTTAGTTTTATATTTTTAAAATTTTCTTAATGTTTATTTTTGAGAGAGAGAGACACAGGGTGTGAGCGGGAGAGGGTCAGAGAGAGAGGGAGATACAATTCAAAGTAGGCTCCAGGCTCTGAGCTGTCAGCACAGAGCCCTACGTGGGTCTCGAACACAAGAACTGTGAGATCATGACCTGAGCTGAAGTCAGATGGTTAACTGAATGAGCCACCCAGGTGCCCTGAGTTTTTTAAAATTTAAGTAATCTCTACAACCAATGTCAGTCTTGAACCCACGACCCTGAGATCAAGAGTCACATGCTCCTCCAACAGAGCCAGCCAGGCGCCCCACAAATGTCTTCTTTAATGAAGTTCAAGTCTGTTCCCTATTTTTTAAAAAATGGGTTGTTTGCTGGGCCACCTGGGTGGCTCAGTCCATTGAGTGTCCCACTCTGGCTCAGGTCATGATCTCACAGTTTGTGAATTTGAGCCCTGCATCAGGGCTTGCTGCTGTCAGTGCAGAGCCTGCTTTGAATTTTCCTCTCTCTCTGTCCCCTCCCCTGCTCGTGCTCTCTTTCTTGAAAATTAACAGTCTAGGGGCACCTGGGTGGCTCAGTAGGTGTCTGACTTCAGCTCAGGTCATGATCTCACAGTTCTTGAGTTCGAGCCCTGCGTGTGACTCTGTGTTGACAGCTCAGAGCCTGGAGGCTGCTTTGGATTCTTTACCTCTCTCTCTGCCCCTCCTCTCTCTCTCTCTCTCTCTCTCTCTCTCTCTCTCTCTCTCAGTCTCTGTCAAAAGTAAATAAACATTAAAAAGGCTTTTTTAAAGAAAATAAACATTTTTTAAAAGTGGGTTGTTTTCTCATTGTAATTTGAGAGTTCTCTGTATATTCTGGATACAAGTACTTTGTAAATACATGCTTGTGAATATTTCCTTTCAGTTTGTGGAATATTTTTTCTTTTCTCTTATTAACAGTGTCTTTTGAAGAGCAGAGGTTTTTTTTTTTTTTTGAGAGAGAGAGAGAAAGAGAGAGAGGTGGAGAGGGACAAAAGGAGAGAGAGAATCTTAAGCAGGCTTCACACTCAGTGCAAAGCCCAATGCAGGGCTCAATCCCACAACCGTGGAATCATGACCTGAGCCAAAATCAAGAGTCAGATTCTCAAGTGACCAAGCCACCCAGGGGCTCCCGTAAGTTTTTAATGTTGATAGAGTAATTTATCATTTTGTTCTCTCATGGCTTGTGCTTTTGGGGTTGTATTTAAGAAACCTTTGCCTAACACTAGGTCACAAATTTTCTCTTGGCTTCTATAAGAAGTTTTATAGATGTAGATTTTACATTTAGGTCTCCAATCCATTTTGAATTATTTTCTGCATAAGAGGCAACATGGAGTCAAAATTCTTTCTCTCTCTTTCCCTTCTCTCTTCTTCTGTCCTTTCACATACAGATATCCAATGTTTTCAGCACCATTTGTTGAAAACACGATCTTTTCTTCCTTGAATTGTCTTTGCATCTTGATAAAAAAATCAGTTGTCCATATATACGTGGGTCTACTTCTGGGCTCATTTCAATTCCATTCGTCTATTTGTCTATCTTTACACCAGTATCACGGTATTTTGATTATTGCATCTTAATAATGTTTTGAAATTGAGACGGGTTAGTCCTTCAACTTGGTTCTTTTGTTTGGGCTATTCATGGCCCTTTGCAATTCCACAATGAATTTGAGAATTGGCTCTTCCATTTCTGTTGCGATTTCAATAGGGATTGCATTGAATCTGTGGATCAGTTTGGGGAGAGTTGACATATTCACGGCATTGAGTCTTTTGACCCACAAACAAGATGTATCTCTCGTATCTCCTACAATTTCTTTCAGCAATGTTTTGTGGTTTTCAGTAGATATACCTTTCACACATGTTTTCAGATTTTAGGTTAGTTCATATGCATTTATTTTTAAATAATTTCAATAATTTAATTCAAATAATTAAGTTAAATGAATTAAATCATACTTTAATAAATAAAGTTGATTAAAATAATTTAGATAATGGACACAGCATTTTATTAGTTCAATTGTGTGACATAATAATTCAATATTTGAGTATGTGGTGATATATCATCATGTAAGTTTAGTGAGTACCCTTCACCATACCTAGTTACAATTTTTTTGTGTGATTTAAACTTTTAAGATCTATTCTTTTGGCAACTTTCAAATATACAATACAGTATTACTAATTTTTATTAAACATTTTTTTAATGTTTGTTTTTGAGAGAGAAAAAGACACAGAATGCAAGCAGGGGAGGTGCAGAAAGAGATGGAGACAGAATCTGAAGCTCTGAGCTAGCTGTCAGCACAGAGGCCAGTGTGGGCTCGAACCTATGAGACGTGAGATCATGACCTGAGCTGAAGTCGTCCACTTAACTGACTGAGCCGCCCAGGCGCTCCTACAGCACTATTAACTATAGTCACCATGCTGTATCTTCCCATCCTACAGCTCCTCATGCTACGCTTATTTGTTTTCTGACTGGAAATTGATACCTTTAAATCCCCTTCACTCATTTTTCCCACTCTATGTCTGGCAACCACCAATCTGTTCTCTTTATCTATGAGCTTGGAATTTTGTTTGTTTCCTTTGTTTGTGTTTTTGCTCTGTGTGTGTGTGTGTGTGTGTGTGTGTGTGTGTGTATGTTTTAGTTTTCCATGCATCAGTGAGATTGTATGGTACTTATCTTCTGTATCTGATTTATTTCACCTAGCATAATGTCCTCAAGGTCCATCCATGTTGTTAAAAGTGGCAATTCTTTTTCTTATGGATGAATAATATCTATATACATATCTATATCTATATCTATCTATCTATCTATCATCTATCTATCTATATATAATCCATTCACCTGTATTTATTTTCTATATCCATTCATCTGCTTACAGGTATTAAGATGATTTCCATGTCTTAGCTATTGTAAATAATAATTCTGCAATGAACATATGGGTGAAGATATCTTTTCAAGATAGTGATTTCATTTCCTAACTTAAGATATATAACCAGAAGTGGGATTACTGGATCATATGTTGTTCTACTTTTAATTTTTTGAAGAACTTCCATACTGTTTTCTGTAGTAGCTGTACCAATTTACATTCCCACCAATAGTGCATAAGGGTTCCCTTTGCCCCACAACCTTGCTGAAACTTGTTATTTCTTGTCTTTGATGATAGCCATTCTAACATGTACGAGGTAAAATCCCATTATGGTTTTGATTTGTGTTTCGCTGATTAATAAGTTGAGCACCCTCTTCATGTACCTGTTTGCCATCTGTGTCTTCCTTGGAAAAGTGTCTTTGCCAATCTTCTGCCCATTTTGTTCATGTTTCTTGTTAATATAAGTTTTTTTTTTATCACAGTTGGAAATTTTTCAGCTATTATTTCTTCAAACATTTAATATTTTTTGTCTCTTTTCTCACTTTGGTGACTACAATTATATGTATTATTAGTCACTTGAATTTGTCCCACAGCTTACTGAGGCTGTATTTATTTTTTTAATTTTTTTTCCTCTGTGTGTTTCATTTGGATACTTTTACTTGCTAAGTCTTCAAGGTTTGTTCTTCTATTATGTCTAATCTGCCATTAATGCATCTACTACATTTTTCATTTTAGACACTGTAGTTTCATCTCATATTTTTTAAATATATATTTAAAAAATATATATATATATACTGGGGCACCTGGGTGGCTCAGTCAGTTCAGCATCCAACTTCGGCTCAGGTCATGGTCTCATGGTCTGTGAGTTTGAGCCGGGCATCAGGTTCTGTGCTGACAGCTTGGACCCTGGAGCCTGCTTCAGGAAGGGAGATTCTGTGTCTCCCTCTCTCTCTCTCTCTGCCCTCCCCCTGCTGGACCCTATTTCCCTTTCTCTCTCTCAAAATTAAGTAAAACATTAAAAATATATAGATATGTATCCCATATCTCGGAATAAAACCATAATGACTTTTAATGTCTCTTTTTAATAATTCTAATATCTTTGTCAGATCTAGGTTATTTTCTTTTTTTTTAAAGTCTGCTTCTTTTATTATTGAAATACAATTAACATACAATATTATATTAGTTTGCATAATTTTCAATTGGTTCTCTTTTCTCCTCCTTATGAATCTTATTTTCCTACTTCTTTTTGGAATCTTCATTTTGTAATCTTTGATTGGATGTAAAACATTGTAAGTTTTACCTTATTAAGTGCTGGATATTGCTACATTCGTATATTTTTTACTTTTGTTCTGCTAGGCAGGTGAGTAACTTGGGAACAGATTGATCTTTTAGGGTCTCAAATTTAAGAATTGTTAAGTAGAACCAGACCAGTGTTCAGACCAGGGTAATGATTCCCACTATTGAGACAAGACTTTCCTAAACTCCCTGCCCAATGCCTTAGATGATGAATTTTTTTCCAGTCTGACTAGCCTGAACAGGCATCATTCTTGTGTCTGTGTAAGCACCAAGCACTGTTCACTCTGATCCTTTTGGATGGTTCTTTCTCTGGCCTTAGGCAGTTTCCTCACACTAATGGGTTTATCAATATTTGACTAAATTCTCTGGGGAAACCTGTGGTTCTCTGAGGCTCTCTTCCTGTGTAGCTCTCTCCTCTCCTTTCCCGGACTCTGCAAACTAGGTCTTCATCTCACTGCACTGTTTTTAAAGCTGCATGATTAGAAAAACATTAGGCACAACACACACTTCACATAATCAGAGGCCAGGATAAAATAACGATATGACATGATAGAATCTTAGATTTGATCCTCTCCTTCCAGCTCAAGATGTGTATTGGGGTGAATGGGCATCAGCCCCTGCCCTGACATGATCAGGAGGCTGGGGATTCGCCTTTGCTGCTGCCGGTGGCAGGATTTACTACTTGAGAGCTCACCGTGGAAGAAGCACCTTCTTCCTTTGCTGCAGGATCAGAAGGTTGAGGTCTAAGGCATATGGTTGAATGGGATGCATCGCTGTAAGCACTGAGCTGTAGTTCGTTTCTGTGCGCCTTTGTAGCTACACGAAAGCCTTTTCTGCAAGATTATCCTGCAAGGGATCAGTCTTGGAAAAGTTAATTTTTAAATTAAATTAAACATTTTAAATCAAAAAAGCCCCAGCAAAATAAAACCAAATCTGTGCAAAATACACAGCAGAGTGAAATGGCTAAGAAGTAGTCCACGTAAAAAACCTATTAGTTGACACCATACGAGTCAGAGTTGATATGGCTGCCAAAAAAAAAAAAAAAAAAAAAAGCTACTGTGACCTCAGGTTGACTTAAATATAAAGGAGGTGACATCTTCTCCACTCTGGCAGCCTGCTAAGGGGGCAAGACACCTGATGATGCTATTGACCTGCTCACCAAATCCAGAATCCTTTCTCTTTACATGTTTTGGTTTAATAGATAATTAAATATCTGTAATTTAAAGCTGCTTTTGGCTGGATATTCTATAGCTTGCAGCTGAATACATCTTCACTAATGCAACCTTCCCAAGAAAAATTAATTTCTCCCCACCATGGACAGTTATGTCTTTTCCTCCTAAACTGTGATCTCATAGGACTAGACTCATTACCTGACACAGTATGTAGTATGAATACATACTGAATGAGGCATGAAAAATGAAATTCTCTATACACTGACTAGCCTTTCCCATTTTCCTCCATTTATGGATAATAGCAGAATATGAACAAATGATTCTCAGTCTAATGTGTTAGACTCCTTGGTGTGCATTAAAGCCCAGATTCTCAGGTTGCACCACCCAGAGACTTGATCGGTAGATCTAGGGAGGGGTTCTCAAGTGTTTCGAGCCAGCATCCTAGAAGATTCTAATTTTGATGATCTGCAGGCTACTTTGAGAAACACTGATATAGAGAACCAAAGACTGATAAAATATATAATGAGGACCTTCCCAAATTTGGAAGGTAAATTTTACAGTCACGGACCGAATTATCTATAAAGGCTCTGTGTGTGTGTGTCTGTGTGTGTGTGTGTGTGTGTGTGTGTGTGTGTGTTGAAAGAGACAGCATGCAGGCACATGCAAGTGGGGGCCAGGAAAAGAGAGAAGGAGAGAGAATCCCAAGCAGGATCTGCACTGTCAGTGCGGAGCCCAGGGCAGGGCTCAAACTCACAAACTAAGATCATGACCTGAGCTGAATTTGAGAATCGGACGCTTAACAACTGAGCCATCCAGGCACCCCTCTTTACGTGTTTTTAAGAGATGTGGAGCAAAATCATTTTTCCAGGATATTGTAAAGATTTAGTCCAGCCCAGTCCAGCCTCACTCCTGGGACAGAAGTTGTCCTCAGATGGCCCTTTGAAGTCTTTCTTATTTTCATGGTTCAGAAATTTCTCCCTGGCATGCCCTAGGTTTCCTTAACACTACATAGTCTCTTTCTTATCTGCTAGGCTTGGCCTGGATCTTTGCTCCAAGTCTGGACACAAGAGAGAGGGAAAGGGAAGAGGGGTAGAGATAGGGAAAGAGAGAGACAGACAGGAGAGAGAGACATCATTAAACACATATAGTCCTTTAATTCTTTTTCTTTAGGGAATTCATTCAGTTCTTCTGAACTGATCTTCTAAGAACTTTTGAAAACATTTCCTTTTGATTCAAAAGAAAATCTATGCACTTAATCATTTGCACAGCAGGAAGGATCCCAACAGACAAGAACACTGGGACCAAAAATGATACTGGCACAAAAGAAACATATTTTCAGTTCCATAAGCCACATGGAAGTAATGCAATAATAAGAATATTTTTTAAACCATATTAATTGTAGAATAGTTAGATAAAATGGAAAAACACAAAGAAGACAGTAAATATTATTATTTATAATCCAATAATCCATATATAATTATGGTTATTTTCTATGTTTATACAAACATATACTTTTTAACTCTTTAAAAATTGGAATAGGGGCACCTGGGTGACTCAGTCAGTTAGGTGTCCAACTTCAGCTCAGGTCATGATACCATGATCTGTGAGTTTGAACCCGAGTACTGCACTATGCTGACAGCTCAGAGCCTGGAGCCTGCTTCAAATTCTGTGTTTCCGTCTCTCTGCCCCTCCCTTACTCATGTTCTGTCTCTCTCTCTCTCTCAGAAATAAATAATCATTAAAAAATTTAGGGGCACCTGGGTGACTCAGTTGGTTAAGCGTCCGACTTCGGCTCAGGTCATGATCTCACAGTTTGTGGGTTCCAGCCCGGCGTTGGGCTCTGTGCTAATAGCTAGCTCAGAGTCTGGAACCTGCTTCAGATTCTGTATCTCCCTCTCTCTCTGGCACTCCCCTGCTCTGCTCTCTCTCTCTCTCTCAAAAATAAATAAAATATTACAAAAAAATTTTTAAACGACTCAAAAAACATTGGAATAATTTTGAGCCTATGTTTTCCACCTAAACTTATTATGAACACTTTTTGCATGCTATCAAATATTCTTTTTAATGTTTATTTATTTATTTTGAGAGAGAGAGAGAGTATGTGCGAGTGGGGGCAAGGCAGAGAGAGCGGGAGGGAGAAACGGAATCTCAAGCAGGCTCCATGCTGTCAGCGCAGAGCCTGATGTGGGTCTTGATCTCACTAACTGTGAGATCATGATCTGAGCCAAAATCAAGAGTTTGATGTTTAACTGACTGAGCCATCCAGTGCCTCAGTGCAATCAAAAAGCTCTCAAACTTATTTTTAAGGGCACCTGAGTGGCTCTTGATTTTGGCTCAGGTCATGATCTCATGGTTTATGGGATTGAGCTCTATGTCAGATTCATGCTTGGGATTTCTCTCTTCCTCTCTCTCTGTTCTTCCCTTACTCTCTCAAAATACATAAATAAACTTTAAAAAAAACCCTTATTCTTAATGACTGCATTATATATATAATTACTATATTTATGTATATATATTTATAATATATAACTGTGTCACATATAATATATAAATGGCATCTCTTCTTTTTTTAATGGTTTATGTTCTTTGATTATTTTTATTGGTGGGTTAGTATTTTACATATTGAATTTAAGAACAAATTCATGTTGGGGCTCCTGGGTTGTTCAGTCAGTTGAGTATCTGACTATTATTTCAGCTCAGGTCATGATCCCAGGGCTGTGGGATCCAGCCCCATGTTGGGCTCCTTGCTGAGTGTGGATCCTTCTGAAAATTCTTTCTCTCTCTTTCTCCCTCTTCCTCTCTCCCTTGCTCTCTCTCTCAAATTAAAAAAACTAAACAAAACCAATTCATTTTGAAAGCTATTGATCTTTTGTTTCCTTAGGAATCTTTTTTTCAGCCTGTCAATTCCCTATTTTATTCTTGCATTTTAAAACAAGGAGTTGAATGAGTTTTACATAGTCAAAATATGACTCTTCTAAAAACAATATGCCTTCACTTGGATATATTGACTCCTGAAAAGAAAAAAGGCATTAGTAAAAAAACAACTGGTTAAATCTAGAGTTTAGTTAAGAGAAATGTACCAATATCATTTTTTTTACTTTTGATCAAAGTACCGTGATAGTGTATGATGATGAAATTGGGGGAAATGGAGGGGGGATGGTGTATGGAAACTATTTGTACTATCTTTGAAACTTCCAAAGTAAAAATTTATTAAACACACAGGCAAAAAAAAAAAAAATCCGTATTTTAATTTTCTTTTTTTTTTTTTTACTTCTACTTCTTTTCATGATTTGAGACCTAGGAAGTTTTTGCTTGCATGGAAATCATGAATGTATTCATCGATATTTTCCTTTAATGTTTTCATGTTTTGAAGTTTAGAATTTTATTTCACTCTTTTGTCTATCTGTAGTTCATTTTAGTGTTATGTAATAAATCAAGATCTAATTTGACATTTTCTCTTATATTTAACTGCTTTCTCTAAAACCATTCATGTTATAATTATCTTTTACCATTAATTTGAAATAGACATAAAATTTATATATTTCTGACTTCCAGACTTTTGTTAGTGGTCAAGAGGGAATAGCAGGGATTGGATTTACCCACTCACCTGAAACAGTAAGAAATGAGGCAAAATATCAGACAAAATATATGAAATAATGACTCTCAAGACAGTGGATACAAAGTAATGAAGAATGGTGATGTCTGAAGGACAGGAAATAATGAGATAAATTCCATGCTTTCCCGAGCTTGCAGTCCAAGGTGAGTTTCAGGCCATGGTGCATGGTGGGGGAGCCCATACAGAGCCCGAAAGTCTTCCTGACTTGATGAGACAGGGCTGGGAGTCCAGGGAGACCAAGATGTGCAGAGTTTTCAAGGGAGAGTAGTGGAGAGAAGAGAGATGCATAAAAAGAGAATGATGGAGATTGGCAGAGAGTATGCAGTCTCCAGCCGAGTTCTGATCAAAGTGCGCATGTGAGGAACTACCAGACACTGGGAAAAAAGTTCTGAAAAGATTAGCAAGAACATACCCCAGTTCAGCCAGGACCAGGCATTGTTTCTATTTCCACAAGTTACAGCAGGATTGGGTAGAGTGCTAAGAAGGGTTTTGCCTGAGTGGTGAGGAAAACAGAACAAAGAACATGTAAGATGAACAGAAAACAAGTCGCAAAATGAATTAAATTCTACCATAGCATTGATCATATTAAATATAAATAGTATAAACATTCATTTAAATGAAAGTAATGTGTAAACATTCTTTTTTAAAAAGTTTATTTGTTTGGAGAGAGAGAGAGAGAGTGGGGGAGGGGCAAAGAGAGAGGGAGAGAGAGAATCCCAAGCAGGCTCCCCACTGACAGCCAGGGCCCAATGCAGGGCTTGAACCCATGAACCGTGAGATCATGACCTGAGCTGAAATCGAGAGTTAGACACTCAACCAACTGAGCCAGATTGGACAAAAAGTTATGACCTGCCTGTATGGTGTCTTCAAGAGACCAACTTTAAATATAAAGACACAAATAGTTAAAAGTAAAAAGAAGGAAATAGTCCACACTAACTCCAATTTTTTTTAAAAGCCAAAGAAGCTATATTGATGGTAAAGTAGATTTCAGAGCAAACAATATTATCAAAGATAAAAAGGTCATTTCATAATGATTAAGAGCTCACTGAATTAGGACACAGAAATCCTAAACACCAAGCATTAGAAAAGAGAGCTCTGAAATTTACGAAGCAAAAATCAATGGCAATGCAGGCAGAAATAGCTATAACCACAATTATAGTTGGATATTTCAATAATCCTTCGAATCACTGATAAGTGAGTGGACAGAAAATCAGTAAGAATGTCCAAGGACTTAAACAACACTATCAGTCAACTTGACTTAATTGATATTTATAAAATACTCTACCCAACACCACTGCAGAGAAGAAAAAACTTTCTTCTGCCCTCTTAGGTTTTGTGGCTGACCTAAGAATTAAACTAACGTAAGAAAGGTTAACAAGGAAAAAGCACATAGATTTATACTATTTTTATGTGTGGAAAGGATTCTTAAAAAAAAAAAGTACTGAAGAAGCAATGAAGCCCCAAAGCTTATACACCTGCTACGCAAAGAACAATAAATTGTGAGGCTGTGACAAGGCAGAGGAGCTTGGGTCAGGGGCAATAAATTGTGGGACAAGTGACCAGGAAATAGATGGAAAACTAACAGAAAGTAAGAGTCATTTTAGTAAGTTTGTTTGTATAGGTCTCTGGTGAAAAGAATTCTCTTCTCTTCATGGTACAGAGAAGACACCTTTGCTCATGGGAAATTTTATGACCTGTTTGATGTAAAAAGGAGAATGTCAGAGAGCCCTTATCATCTGCTGTTTCCCAAGTGCTTTTAGCTCAAAATAATTAATATGCCAGAATGACATATTTGGAGATGGCGTGTTCTGAACTCCTGTAATAACAAAATACACATTGTTTTTAGTATAAACCATACTCTGGACCAGAAGTTTTGATAAATTTAAAAAGATACAAGTGAGAATAAGTGTAGTATATGATTACAGTGGAAATAAGTTAGAAATGAATTACAGAAAAATAGCTGGAAAACCCCACATATTTGGAAACTAAACATCATACTTCTGAATAACCCATGGTTCAAAGACGAAATTAGAAGATTAGAAAGTATTTTTGAACTGAATTAAAAAGAAAATAATACATATCAACATTTGATATTCTAAGCTCTGCCTAGATATTTATAATATTTGCTAAGATATTTCTAATAATTATTTATATCAGAGAGAAAGAAATATCTCAAAACAATTATGTAAACTTCCCACATCAAATAACTAGAGAAAGAAAATCAAAATAAACCCAAACCAAGCAAAAAGAAGATGATAATAAAGATACTAGTAAAAATCAATAAAATTATAAACAAAAGAAGATCAATGAAACTAATAACAAGGTTTTGGAAAAGATAAATAAAATAAACTTTTAGCAAGGCTGACAGAGATAAAAAGAGAAAAGACACAAATGACTAATATTATAAATGAAAGAGGGGACACCATTACATACCCCCCACACACTTAAGGAAATAGCACAAACATTTTCATATCTAACCAATTCTTTTAAAAACTAGAACTTATTCAAGATGAGATAGATACTCAGAATAGTCCTAGAGCAATTAAATACATTGAATTTGTACTTCAAAATCTTCCAAAATATAAATCCCAGGGCCACTATACAAGAATTATAGACCTGGTGGCTTAAACAGCCAGAATTTATTTTCCTAAAATTCTGGAGGCTAGAAGTCTGAGATCAAGATTTCAGCCGGATTGATTTCTTCTGAGGCCTATTACCTTGGCTTGCTGATGGATGGCCTCTCCCTCTGTCTTACTGAAGTACTGTCTCTGTGTCTGTTTGGGTCTTAAATCTCTTTTTATAAGGATACCGATCATATTGGATTAGACCCACTCTAAAGAGTTCATTTTCACTTAATTACCTCTTTAAAAATCCTATCTCAAAATAAAACCATGCTATGCAGTACTTGGCGTTAGGACTTCAACATAAAAATTTGGGGGGGGGGGCGGATACAATTCAGTCCATAACACCAGTCCAGATGATATTAGTTGTGACTTACACCAAGCATTTATGGAGGAAAAAACACCAAATCTATGTACTCTTTTTTCCTAGAAAATAGTGAGAAAATATTTCTCAACTAACTTTATAATGCCAGCGTAGTATCAAAACCAGATCAAGATGGTACAAAGAAAAAAAAAAACACCAAAGGGCAAATCTCATAAATATGGACATAAAATAAAGATAAAATATTAGTAAATCAATTTCATCTACATATAAGAATAGTACAATATCACCGGGTGGGCTTTATTCTAGAAATGAAAACCTGGTTAAGCATTCAAAAACCAATCAAGCTAATCCACCATCTTAACAGTTCATGGAAGAAAAGCCATATGATCTTATCAATTGGTGTGGGAAAATGTGTTTAACTGATTTCAATACCTGTTCATGAAAAATCTCAGTAAACTAGAAATTTTTCAACTTGATAAAGGGCATCTATAAAAGATCCACAGGTAATGTCATGCTTCATATTGAAAGACTGAATACTTTTCCTCTGAAATTGAGCATAGAGCAAGAATATTTGCTCTTACCACTCCTATTTAATATAGTACTAAAAATCTTAACCAGTGCAATAGGTAAGGAAAAAAGTAAAAAACAACATATCAGAAAGTAGGAAATAAAATTGTTCATAAAACTGTTTATGCAGAAAAATCTCAAGAAATCTACAACAAAAAGGCTAAAACTTATAATTGAGTTAGCAACATCACAGAAGACAAACATATAAAAAACAATAGTATCTCTCTATATTAGCAATGAACAATCGAAGACCAAAATTTAAAATAACACCACATACAATAGCTCCCTCCAAATAAAATTCTAGAAAAACATGTACAACATATGTATGCTGAAAGGTACAAAAGAGTGATGAAAAAAATCAGAAAAAGAGCTAAATAAATAGAGTGACATATCATGTTCATGAATTGGGAGATTCAACATAGTAAAGATGTCAATTGTCCCCACATCACTCTGTAATACGTGTGATAAGGAATCACCCAAAGAGAGGTCTGGCCATAGTTGCTGGCTCACTTCTAAACCTTTGGCATTTCCCAGTGTCTTTGTCATTTCTGGTGAGCTTCTCAGACCACACCTGAAAGTTTATGCTAATGAGGTTATTTATGGTAGGCTCCTTGGAACATGTGATATCAGCCCAATATCCAGAGAGTAGGTGGGGGAAGTGGGCTGAAGACTGAGTTAAATCCCATGGGCAATGAATTAATCAGTCATGCCGACCTAATGAAATCTCAATAGCAAATATGGATACCAAAGCTGGGGTGGACTTCCTTTGTCGGCAACTGTGTGTGTGTGTGTGTGTGTGTGTGTGTGTGTGTGTGTGTGTGTGTGTTGTGGAGCATAAAAGCTCAGAAGATGTAACTGTCTCAGAAGATGTAACTGTCCAATGATCCGCTGGAGAGAGGATAACTTGTTCCAGACTCTGCTACATGTGTCTCTTCCTTTGGCTGGTTGAAATTTGTATCCTCTCTTTGAAGAAAATGTATCCACGAGTGTTCAGGCATACCTCATTTTATTTCACTTCACTTAATTGTGCTTCACAGAAATTGCTTTTTTTTTTTTTGTTTTTTAACCGATTGAAGGTTTGTGGTAACTGCATCAGGGAGTCCACTGGTTCCAGTAGCATTTGTTTTGTAATAGCATTTGCTCATTTCACGTCCCTGTGTCACATTTTGGTAAGCTGAAAAGCATCTGCACAGCAAAGGAAACCATCCATAAAGTGAAAAGGCAACCTATTGAATGGCAGAAAATATTTGCAAATCATATATCTCATAATATTCAAAATATATAGAGAACTCATTCAACTCGATAGCCAAAAAAAAAAAAAAACCCAAAAAACCAAAACAAAAACCAAAACCAAAAACCAAAACAAAACACCTAATCTGAAAAATGGGCAGAGGATCTAAGTAATCATTTTTCTAATGAAGGACTACATATGACCAATAGTACACGAAAAGGTACGCAACATCACTAATTATCAGAAAATGCAAATGAAAATCACAACGAACTATCACCTCGTATCTGTTAAAATGGCTACTATCAAAAAGACAAGAAATAACAAGAGTTTGTGAGGATATGGAGAAAAGGGAACACTCATGCACTGTTGGTGGGAATGTAAATAGGTGCACTCACTATGAAAGACAGTATGGAGGTACCTCAAAAAATAAAAAAATAGAACTACCACATTATCCAGCAATTCCATTTCTGGGTATTTATTCAAAGACAATGAAAACATTGACTTAAAAAGACATATGCACACCCATGTTCAATGCAGCATTATTTGTAGTAGTCAAGATATGGAAAAAAATCTAAGTGTCTATCAACAGATAAATGGAAAGAAATTGTGATATATGCAGAAATACAAATAATCACGGGGGAATATTCTGAAAAATTATATGCCAAAAACTGGGAAATTTGGAAGAAATGGACGAATTGTTAGAAACATACAAGCTTACCAAAACTGAAACAGGAAGAAGTGGGAAACTTGAATAGATCCATAACCAGAGAAGAAATGGAATCAGTAATCAAAAATCTCCCAAAAATGAAAGGCCAAACTCCCAAAGACCCCACTAAAAAGGAGAACTAACGGCCAATAATGAACATGGAGGCAAAAATTCTCAACAAGATACTAGCAAATCACATCTGACAGTACATTAAAAGAATTATTCACCACGATCAAATGGGATTTATTCCTGGGCTGCAGGTTGGTTCAATATTTGCACATCAATCAACATGATACACCACATTAATAAAAGAAAGGAAAAGAACCATATGATTCTGTCAATAGATGCAGAAAAAGCATTTAACAAAATATAGCATTTATTCTTGATAAAAACTCTCAACAAAGTAGGGATAGGTGGAACACACTTCAATAAAGGCCACATATGAAAGACTCACATCATCCTCAATGAGGAAAAATGGAGAGCTTTTCCACGATGGCAGGAACGAGACAGGTGAGTCCACTCTCACCGTTACTACTTAACACAGTACTGGAAGTCTTAGCTTCAGCAATCAGACAACAAGAGAAATACAAGGCATCAAAATCAGCAACAAATAAGTCAAAGTTTCACTATCTGCAGACAGCATGATATTCTAAGTAGAAAATCCAAAAGTCTAAACCAAAAAATTGCTAGAACTAACACATGAATTCAGCCAAGCCACAGGATATAAAATCAATATACAGAAACCTATTGCATTTCTATATGCCAATAATAAAGCAGCAGAAAAAGAAATCAGGGAATCGGTCCCATTCACAATTCCACCCAAACCCATACATATCTAGAAATAAACCTAACTAAAGGGGTAAAAGATCTGTACTCTGCAAATGACAGAAAACTTATGAAGGAAATTAAAGAAGACACAAAGTAATGGAAAAACATTCCATGCTCATGGATTGGAAAAACAAACATTGTTAAAATGTCTATACTGCTGAAAGCAATCTACACATTTAATACAATACTTATCAAAATACCACTGGCATTTTTCAGAGAACTAAAACAATTTTAATACTTGTATGGAATCAGAAAAGACCCTGAATAGCCAAAGCAATCCTGAAAAAGAAAACCAAAAGCTGGAGGCATCACAATCCCGGACTTCAAGATGTCTTACAAAGCTGTAATCATCAAGACAGTATGGTACTGGCACAAAAACAGACTCTTAGATCAATGGAATAGAAAGAAAACCCTGAAATGGATCCACAACTATATGGTCAACTTGTCTTTGATAAAGCAGGAAAGAATATCCAATGCAAAAAAAGTCTTTTCAACAAATGGTGTTGGGAAAACTGGACAGTGACATGCAGAAGAATGAAACTGAACCACTTTCTTACACCACACACAAAAATAAATGCAAAATGGATGAAAGACCTAAGTGTTAGACAGGAAACCTAAATATCTTAGAGAAGAACACAGGCAGCAAACTCTTTGACCTGAGCCGTAGCAACTTCCTACTAGACATGTCGCTGGAAGGAAAGAAAACAAAAACAAACACCAACTATTGGGATTTCATCAAGATAAAAAGCTCTGCACAGCTAAGGAAACAATAAAACTAAAATGCAGCCTACGGAGTGGGAGAAGATATTTGCGAATACCATGTCTGATAAAGGGTTAGTATCCAAAATCTAAAAAGAACTTATCAAACTCAACACCCCAAACCCAAATAATCCAGTTAATAAATAGGCAGAAGACATGAATAGACACTTTTCCAAAGAAGACATCCAGGTGGCCAATAGACACATGAAAAGAGGCTCAACATCATTCTCCATCAAGGAAATAAAAATCAAAACTACAATGAGATACCACCTCACACCTGTCAGAATGGTTAAAATTAGCAACACAAGAGACAACAGGTGTTGGTGAGGATGAAGAGAAAGGGGACCCTCCTGCAGTGTTGACGGGAATGCAAACTGGTGCAGCCACTCTGAAAAACAGTATGGAATTTCTTCAAAAAGTTGAAAATAGAACTACCCTATGATACAGCAATTACATTACTAAGTATTTACTCAAAGGATACAAAAATACAGATCTGAAGGGATACATATATCCCTATGTTTACTGCAGCTTTATCAACAAGAGCCAAACCCAAATGTCCACTGACTGATGAACAGACACACACACACACACACACACACACACACACACACACACACACTCGAATATCACTCAGCCATCAAAAAGAATAAAATCTTGCCATTTACAATGACATGGATAGAACTACAGTGTATTATGCTAAATGAAATAAGTCAGTCAGGCAAAGACAAATACCATATGATTTCACTCATATGTGGAATTTAAGAAAAAAGAAACAGATGAGCATATGGGAGAGGGAGAAAAAAAGGAAAAAGAGAGTGGGAAATAAACCATAAGAGACTCTTTACAATAGAGAAGAAACTGAGGGTTGATGAAGGGAAGTGGATGGGGGCTAATGGATGATGGCTATTAGGAGGGCACTTGTTACAATCAATGAGCACAGGGGGTTATATAAAAGTGATGAATCACTAAATTCTACTCCTGAAACCAATATTACATGATATGTTAACTAACTACAATATAAATTAAAATTTTGAAAAAGAAATTGTGAGGTTTCTATCTATTTATCTGGAGAGCATCATGCTCAGGCAAATAAGTCAGACACAAAATATGAATACTGTTTGATATCACTTATATGTTGAACCCGAAACAACAATAACAACAAAATAACTCATGGATATAAGAACAGATTGGTGGTGGAACGCCTGGGTGGCTCAGTCAGTTGAGTATCCGGCTTTGGCTCAGGTCATGATCTCACGGTTCGTGGGTTCGAGCCCCGCATCGGGCTCTGTGCTGACAGCTTCTCAGAGCCTGGAGCCGGCTTCAGATTCTGTCTCTCTTTCTCTGCCCCTCCCCTGCTCATGCTCTGCCTCTGTCTCTCAAAAATAAATAAAACATAAAAGAAAAAAGAACAGATTGGTGGTTGTTAGAGATGGGAGTGGGAGTGGGAGATGGGCAAAATGGGTTAAGAGAGTTAAAAGGCACGAAGTTCCGATTATGAAATAAATGCCGCGGCGATGTAGTGTACAGCATGGCAGCCATAATTAACAATACTGGATTACATATGTGAAAGTTGTTTACAGAGTAAGTCTTACAAGTTCACATCACAAGAAAATGAATTCTATAATTATGATTTCAGATGGTAACTATTTCACAATATATACAAATATCAAGTTGTTATGTTGTTCATCTGAAACTGATATAATGTATGCCAGTTACACCTCAACTTAAAAAAAGAACTACAACATGGTATTGGCAGAGGGATAGAGAACATATCAGTAGATTAAACCCACACAAGTACAATCAACTGAATTTTGAACAAGATGCAAAAGAATTCAATGGAATAAGGATCATCTTTTCAACAAACAGTGTGGGAGCGATTGGACATCTCTTGGCAAACAAATGAAATGCATGCTCAACCTCAACACTTTATTTAAAAAAAAAAAAAGGGGGTGAGCTGGAGCTGCTCGAGGGGGAGGAGTTACCGCAGCTCTTCCGAAATGTTGCCTTTGCCCCCTCTACCCAGCTCAAGGGTTTCCTGGCTGTCTTTCTTAGGGGCAGCCCTAAGCTCTGCCCCCAGGTTTTCCTTAAGAGCCGCGCGGTCCGGTCCGGGGCAGCCTGCGGCCCACCTTTCCGGTCGTCCTTCACTCCCCCCGCCCCAGGACCACACCCTTTGTGGTACCTCCCTCTTTCCCAAATTCTGGTTTGTAGCTTTCTGGAGAAGAAAAACTAAGAGGATTTGGAGGAGGGGAGGGAGCATGGTTGTAGTTAATGTAATATTGACTTATTGCTGGGGATAACGAAAGCTCCAGAAGAATTTGAGAAAACAAGGGAGGTGGGTGCGTTAATTATACCCCCAATTTAAGATTATTAAACCCCTCTCTTTGTTTCCTATAATTAAAAAAATTTTTTTTTCTGTTTTATTTATTTTTGAGAGACAGAGACAGCACAAGCAGGGGAGGGTCAGAGAGAGGGAGACACAGAATCTGAAACAGGCTCCAGGCTCTGAGCAAGCTGTCAGCACAGAGCCTGATGCGGGGCTCGAACCCACAAACCATGAGATCATGACCTGAGCCGAAGCCAGACACTTAACCGACTGAGCCACCCAGGTGCCCGTTTCCTATACTTGATCATCCCCATCTTGATACCTTTGTTACAGGCCTCAGAACTTCTCATGATGGCTGTGACCTAAAATCCCCAGGAAGCCCTGGGGTCATGGCCCAGAAGCACCCCGAAGAAAGAGGGTTGTGTGGAGCCCACCACAGTGGTGGTGCCTCCCTCAGGACTTTAGGATCCTTTGTGGACGCTGAAATACTTTCATTCTCAGGACTCAGGGACTCAGCGGGCCCTGCTCCTAATGGTACCCGCTGCCTCACAGAGCACTCTAGTTCTAAGTACACACAGCCCCCAAACCCAGCCCACTGGGCAGATCCAAGCCATGGCCCCCCAAGGGGTCCAGGACCTCCTAGCAATGGAGAGGACCCTGATCAGAGTGAGGCATCTTCAGAGGAAGAGTCAGGAGTGGACCAGGAACTCTCAAGAGAGAATGAGGCTGGGTACCAGGAAGATGGGAACTCTTTTTTTCTTTCCATTCCATCTGCTTGCAACTGCCAGGGAACCCCTGGAATCCCTGAAGGGCCTTACTCTGAGGGAAGAGATAGCTCTTCTAGCAACTTTTGCCACCATTTTACTGCTCCAGTTTTGGGGGAAGATGAAGAGTTGGAAGAGGAATATGATGATGAGGAACCTCTTTAATTCCCCAGTGATTTTTCACATGTGCCCAGTGGAAAGAAACCGCCCCGGAGACAGCGGCACCGCATTCCAGCCAAGGAGGATACTCGAAAAGATGGACGCAGAGATCCCAGGTCCCCTGGCCGACATAGGCTGGGCCAGAAATGTAGTCATGCAGATAAACGCAGAGGCCTGGGATTATGGGGAGCAGAGGAACTGTGTTAGCTTGGACAGGCAGGCTTCTGGTGCCTGATTGAACTGCTGGTATTGGTGGGAGAGTATGTGGAAGCTTGTGGCCATTTCATCTATGCATGCAGGCAGCTGAAAGGCAGTGATCTGGACCTTTTTCGAGTCTGGGTGGTCATCTGGGCAGGGCGTCTGGGGGGCTTGGCCCAGGTGATATTCCAATTCCTGAGCCAAGGATGTTGCTATGGGGCAGGGCTGTTAACCCGTTTTCTTAGGCTACTGGGCGCTTTGCTCCTCCTGGCTCTGGCCCTCTTGTTGGGCTGTCAACAGTTGGGCTGGAGGTTTCTAGTAGGACTGGGTGACAGGTTAGGCTGGAGGGGTAAAGCCACTTGGCTCTTGTCTTGGCAGGATTTTCCCACCCTGCAGCGCTGCCTGATTCTGCTGAGAGATAGCAGGCCATGGCGACAGTTGGTAAAAATGTTTCAGTGGGGTTGGCTGGAGTTGCTTGGGTCAAGCCAAGGACCGACAGGCAAGGGAATGCACCTATAGCTGGCGGTCGCTATTGCCTGCCTGAAGAAGTGGCTTGACTCTTGACCATGGCTGGGGTTCCTGAGGATGAGTTAAACCCTTTGCATGTGTTGGGGGTTGAAGCCACAGCATCAGATATTGAACTGAAGAAGGCCTATAGGCAGCTGGCAGTGATGGTACATCCTGACAAAAATCATCATCCCCGGGCTGAGGAGGCCTTTAAGGTTTTGCGGGCAGCTTGGGACATTGTTAGCAACCCTGAAAGGCGGAAGGAATATGAAATGAAACGAATGGCAGAGAATGAGCTGAGCCGGTCGGTGAATGAGTTTCTGTCCAAGCTTCAGGATGACCTCAAAGAGGCAATGAATACCATGATGTGCAGCCGATGCCAGCGAAAGCATAGGAGGTTTGAAATGGACTGGGAGCCTAAGAGTGTCAGATACTGTGCTGAGTGTAATAGACTGCATCCTGCTGAGGAAGGAGATTTTTGGGCAGAATCAAGCATGCTGGGCCTCAAGATCACCTATTTTGCATTAATGGATGGAAAGGTGTATGACATCACAGAGTGGGCTGGATGCCAGAGTGTGGGAATCTCCCCAGATACCCATAGAGTCCCCTATTACATCTCATTTGGTTCTCGGATTCCAGGCACCAGTGGGCAGCAGAGAGCAGCCCCAGACGCCCCTCCTGCCGACCTTCAGGATTTCTTGAGCCGGATCTTCCAAGTACCCCCAGGCCAAATGTCCAATGGGAACTTCTTTGCAGCTCCTCAGCCTGGCCCTGGGGCCACTGCAGCCTCTAAGCCCAACAGCACCGTACCCAAGGGAGAAGCCAAACTGAAGCGGCGGAAGAAAGTGAGGAGGCCCTTCCAACGTTGACATCCCCTTCTCTTTCCTCAGATCAATGTCAGAGAGTCTAAAGGGCTGTGTATAGCACAGGATGGAGTTTCAATTTGTTTATTTTTAAATATTGAAAAAGGGAAAATTTTAAGTTTAAAAAAAAAGGGACCCAAAATTGATCTTGGATATAAAGAGAAAAAGTAAAACTTTTGGATGAAAACATAAGAAAAAGTCTTGGTAATCTGGAATATTTGAATTTCTTAGACATGACTGGAAAAGCACCATCAATAAAAGAAAAAACCCGGATAAATTGGACTTCGTCCAAATCGAAACTTTTGCTCTGTGAAAGATGATATTAAAAGAATTAAAAGAGCTACAGAATATAAAAAATATTTGCATATCACATATCCAACAACAGACTTGTATCTTCAATATACAAAGGGCTCTTAATAGTCAGAAAGCAACGCAATTTAAAGATGGGCAAAAGACTGGAATAGGTATTTCACCAAAGAAGATATGAGGCTAAAAAAATTAGCATATGAAAAATTGTCAATAACATTAGTCACTGGGGAAATGAAAATTGTGGGAAAGCCTCAATGAGATACTGCTATCTGGGGTCTGTTAGAAATAACCAAAATGAAAAATACTGACAAAACCAAGTGGTGGTGGGGATATGGAGAATCTAGAAATCTCACACACTGCTAGTGGGAATGCAAAATGACTCAGCTACTTTAGGGAACCAGTTTGTCGGTATCCTTAAATACATGATCCTAGTATTTGTATGAGCTAGCAATTTTACTCCTGTGAGAATTGAAGTGTATGTTCACATTCAAGCCTGTACATAGATGTTTATAAAATCTTTCTTTGTAGTTGCCAAAACCTGTGAAAAACGTAAAGGTCCTTCAATAGGTGAATGGTCATATAAACTGGGGTATATCTATGTAGTAGAATACTGCTCAGAAACAATACGGGAGGAACTATTGATGCATGCGACCAATTGGGTGGATCTCAAGGACATTCTTGGGGCGCCTGGATGGCTCAATTGGTTAAGCATCTGACTTTGGCTCAGGCCATGATCTCACCACTCGTGGGTTTGAGCCCCGCATTGGGCTCTGTGCAGACGGCTCAGAGCCTGGCGCCTGCTTTGGATTCTGTCTCCATCTTTCTCTGCCCCTTCCCCACTTGCACTCTGTCTCTCTCAAATGTTAAAAAAAAATTTTAAGGGTGCCTGGGTGGCTCAATTGGTTAAGCGTCTGACTGCAGTTCACGTCATGATCTCACAGTCCATGGGTTCACCCCACATCAGGCACTGCTGACAGCTCAAAGCCTGGAGCCTGCTTCGAATTCTGTGTCTCCCTCTCTCTCTCTGCCCCTCCCCTGCTCACTCTCTGTCTCTGTCTCTCAAAATAAAGATAAAAACAATAAAAAAAAAAGAAAAAAAATTTTAAAAAGGACATTCCATTAAGTGAGAAAAGTCAAACTCAAAACATTACATACTGTATGACCCCCTTATATAACATTCTAAAAATGTCAAATTATAGTGTTGGAGGACAGAGCTGTGTTTCTCAGGGGGTAGGAAAGGAAATAACGAAGTTACATGAGGGGGTTTTGTGGGGTGACAGAATTGTTCTGTATCCTGATTGCTGGTGGTTGGACAAATCTACACGTATCATTAAATTCATATAGCTAAACATCAACAAAGAAAACAAAAAAACCAAGCACATAGAAAACTGTTAAAATCTGAACAAGGTCTATATTTTAGTTGATAGTACTGAATCGATGCCAATATCCAGGTTTTGACCACTGTACTAGGCTTATGTAACATGTTAACATCGGGGAAAGCTAAGTGAAGCCTACACAAGAACTGTCTACCTTATTTTAGCAACTTTGATATAAATCTAAAATCATTTCAACATTAAGAGTTCAAAAAAAAAAAAAAAGCAATTGCATCCTCACTTCTGCACCTCCATCCTGAGGCACTGCCCACAACTTCCTCCACCCTGGCAGACAACTGGAGGTTACTATCCCAGAAGTGCATTGTGGTGCTTGGGGGACACTGGTCTATCTAAGGCAGGTGACTGTACTGAGATAAAGTGAACATTTATATTCCAAATGCAGAGACTCTTCCTCAGCCTTCTTCTCTTACGAATATTAATAATAATTCTCCAATATGACAGGCAACCTCCCGCCAACGATCCTGACCATCCCAGGAAGAAGACTTATGATCCTGACATCATCCAATGAACCCGCCCACCCAGTCCACCTTCCATGTTAGGTCATAGTCACAGAGTTCCCAGGTCCTAGCCAGCTTCTTAGCCCCCAGCTTCTAAACATGAGTGTCACATCAAGACCCATCTGATGTGTTAAGGGAATGCTCTTGTGTGAAAAATTATAATGCAAACAGACAACCAGCAAGCAACCTCAGAGCAAAGAGACAATTCAGGAAAAAGACAACTTTAAAAAGAGCCATCACTAATAATCTCAGAGAAGTGAGAAAGGGTAATACATTCTTTAAGCAGGAATAGACCAAGATGCTATTTTTAAAAAGAAGAAGGAGGTGCTTGGTGGCTCAGTAAGTTAAGTGTCCAACCTTGGCTCAAGGTGGTGATCTTGGGGTTCATGAATTTGAGCATTGCATCAGGCTCTGCACTGGCAATGTAGAGTCTGCTTGGGATTCTCTCTCTCTTTCAGATAAATAAACTTAAGAAAAAGAAGGAGAAGGGGAAGGAGGAGGAGGAGGAGACTGAGAACAAAAAGGAACGCTTGGAAATTAAAAGCAAAATAACGGAAAGTTTGGAAGATAAGATTAAGAGACCTGCCAGAAAGTAGAACAAAAGGAGTTTGAAAATAGGAGAGAAAAAATAAGAAAATTCAAGGACTAGTCGAAGAAGCCCAATATCCCAATAATGGAATTTCTAGAGGTAGAGAACAGAAAAAGAAGAATGGATATAATGAAAGAAACAGTTTTGAAGAATTTCCGGAACTGAAGATACAAATGCAAATAGGCCCACACCGTGGTCTTTCCTTCAGTCTTCTCCCAGTGGATGCTTGCCAAGCACCTGCCCAACAGCTGGCATGGGTCTAGCTTTGGAAACACAACAGTGAAGAGACAGACCAAAGTCCTTGCCCTCCCAAGGCACAGACTAGTGAAGCAGACAAAATGCAACAAGATAAACAAGTACAATTAAGCAAGAAAGGAGAGGGCTGAGATTTTAGATGGCTGGGGGAAAAATTTCACTGTGAAATTTCAGAACATTGAAGGTAAACATAAAATTTTAGAGGTTTTCAGAGGGAAAAAAATGGCTATGAATTTCTCCATTTAAGACTGGTTACTGGAAGAAAATGGAGCAATACCTTTGAAAAGGAAAACGACTTCTGTATTATTTGCTTGAGCTGACATAAATAATAGGATACCGCAGACCAAATGGCTTATACAACAGAAGTTTATTTTCTCCCTGCTCTGGAGGCTGGGAAGTCCAAGATCATGATGCCTGCAGGGTTAGTTTCTGGTGACGCCCCTCTTGTTGGCTTCCTTCTTACTGTTCTCACATGATCCTCTTTCTGAGTATGCACAGGGAAAGAGCTCAGGCATCTCCTCTTCTTCTTATAAGAACACCAGGCCTATCCAATTAAGCCCTGTAGGACCTCCTTTAACTTAATAACCCCCTTATAGGTTCTATCTTGAAGTATAGTGACCCTACAGGTTGGGACTTTAATATGTGAGTTTGGGGGAAACACAATTCAGTCCATAAGAATGCCCAACATTGAATTTCATAGTCAGATTTATTTTTGACGCACTTGGACTTTTAAGATATATAATAATGTGTGCAACTATTTATTATATTATCTACTATTGTAGTTAGTAGGGGGTAGCTGGGAACTCTATACTTTTCATTCATTTTTTTTTCTGTAAACCGAAAACATCTCTAATAAATAGCCCATTAATTTTTTTAAAAAGTGTAATGAACAAAATCAAGAAATGTATTAACTCCAGGGGAAATAGAAGTTGCTTCTAAATGGAAAAGGATTCATAATATATGATAGGAAATATCTGTGTAAATGGAATGGAGTTACCTTCAAGTCTAATTAGAAGTACATTGTGGGGGGCTCCTGGGTGGCTCAGTTGGTTGAGCGTCCAGCTTCGGCTCAGGTCATGGTCTTATGGTTGTGGGTTAGGCCCCGCATCGGGCTCTGTGCTGACAGCTCAGAGCCTGGAGCCTGTCTCCCTCTCTCTCTGATCCTCCCATGGTCACGTTGTCTCTCTCTCTCTGTCAAAAATAAATAAAACATTAAAAAAAAGTACATTGTAAACATGGGGGGATGGGAGGGCCCTTTGGGAGTGTGGGGGTGGGGCACGATGGAGAGCAAATCCTCATCTTCCACAGTAGGAAGTCCATAACATACCTGACATTGAAAGCCAAGAAGTAGCCAAGTGTCAGGGAACTGAATATTGGGGGTTGGGGTGAGCTTTGTAGAACCATCTGATTCTTTAAAGAGTAAAAATCAAACCTTTTTAAAAAATTTAATAGTTTATTGTCAAATTGGTTTCCATATAACACCCAGTGCTTCTCCCTACAAGTGCTCCCCACCATGACCATCCCCCTCCCCCTTCAGTCCACGGTTCGTTTTCAGTATTCAATAGTCTCTCATGATTTGTGTCCCTCTCTCTCCCCAGCCCTCTTTCCCCCTTCCCTTCCCTAAGGTCCTCTGTTAGGTTTCTCCTGTTAGACCTATGAGTGCAAACATATGGTATCTGTTCTTCTCTTCCTGAAAATCAAACCTTTAAAGACAATTCAAAGTCAAAAAGGCATCCAACCCCAAAACTGTTAATTATCTGATCAAAAAGTTTCTCAGGTTTATTTGAGATGTTTTCCTGTGATCATTTTGAACGGATTCTCTCCCTACCCTGTTTTTTTCTAACCGAGAAAGGATTAATTTTAAACGTTCTTCCTCCTTTACTCAATTCTCTTGTTAATTTTGTTTTTGTCACATTGGGAATTTGTAGGTATTTGGTAATATGTACTAATACTCCTATTGACAATGCGTGATAATGTTTACTATGGTTATGCATTTGTGTCTGTAGCATGTATTTTGCATCAAGCAGAACTTCCATAGCACTGTAAAATAGTAGTCGTGCACATGTTCTTCTTGATTTTATGGAAATGCCCCAGTTCAAAGTACTCTATACTGTAATTTACACTGTTGACTATTTAATTAAGATATAAAGTCTTTAAAAAAATTTTAATGTCTATTTTTGAGAGAGGGAGAGAGAGAGAGAGAGAGAGAGAGTGTGAGCAGTGGCAGAGGAAGGGCAGAGAGAGAGGGAGTCACAGAATCTAAAACAGGCTCCAGGCTCCATGCTGTCAGCACAGAGCTTATGCGGGGCTCAAATTCACACACTGTGAGATCATGACCTGAGCCAAAGTCAGACGCTTAACCGACTGAGCCACGCAGGTGCCCCAAGATATAAAATCTTTGTCATGCTAAAGGAGAATGTTTCTAATTCTAGTTATTGTGTTTTATTAAGAAGAAGTATTAAGCAGCTTAGGTCTTTTGAAGCTTCTTTTGAAAATGTGGTATGATTTTCTTACTGGACCTAGTTTTTGTGACATTTGATTATATGAAACATTGCAATTCACTAGGTGGCCACAACTCTTACTGTGTTGTTAGATTTAATTTGTCACTATGTTCATTCTCCATTTGTTAGTGAGTTTCGGGTAGCAGTTTCCTTCTTTCTGCTTTGTTCCTTTATTTTTTTCTTCCAGATTTAGTATCAGGGTTCTATGTTTTATATTTTTGTTTTCTTGTTTTCTTGATATAGTGTCAAAACTGTTTATTTCTTGAAAAGTATAGGGTGTTCTAGTTCAAGACGTCAGACTAAACCCGCATTTGCCTTTCCTATCTCCTAATTCCCTTTGAAATGAGCATATAGAAGTGTAAGGAGATGTGTATGTTGGGTGAGGATTTAGGAGTGGAGAGAAACCAGAGAGCAACTGCTTGAGCAACTGCTGCAAGATTCTGCAGCCTTGATGCAAAAAATGCTAAAATGGGGGAGCCCTTCTCCTCACTGGGGTCCCAGAGAAGTCTCAAGCCCAGCGTGAATGATGTCAAGCAATGGGGGTGAAGGCACAAATTCAGGTACAACCTCAAGGTCAGTCTATGGAGTAGCTGCACCATGGCTAACCAGTCTCCTGCCTTGTATGCCATCTGTGACAGCCTGCCTACAGATTTCATCCTCCCAAGGTTTCACCCACTGGCAGATCCACCCTCTCTTCAGGTAACATTCATGAAGTGATGAAGCAATGCTTTCTTAAGACTTAGAATTCTTGGGGCACCTGGGTGGCTCAGGTGGTTAAGCATCTGACTTCAGCTCAGGTCATGATCTTGCAGTTTGTGGGTTCGAGCCCCACGTCAGGCCCTGTGCTGACAACCCAGAGCCTGGAGCCTGCTTCAGATTCTGTGTCTCCCCTTCCCTCACTCGCATTCTGTCTCTCTCTCAAAAATAAATGAACATTAAAGAAAAAGAGAGAAAAAAAGACTTAGAATTCTTAGGGTGCCTGGGTGGCTCAGTTGGTTAAGCTCTGACTTCAGCTCAGGTCATGATTTCATGGCTTGTGGGTTCAAGCCCTGCATCCGGCTCTTTACTTCAGCACAGAGCCTGCTTCAGGTCTTCCGTCTCCCTCTCTCTCTCTCTGCCCCTCCTTGCTCTCTCTCAAAAATAGACATTCAAAAGAGGCCTTATAATTCTTATTTTTATACCTACACAAAGATGTTTTAAAGATTTTTGAAATATCTTTAATCCTATCTTTTACACATACATGAAAAGAAAAATGTAAATGAAATTGTTCAATAAGGCATTGATTCTCAAACTTGAGCCTGCATCAGTATCACTTGAAGGGTTTGTTGAAATACAGATTCCTGGGCCCTAGCCCCAGAGTTTCTGATTTAGGACATCTGATTGAGGGGGCCCTAAAATTTACATTGTTCCAAGGTGAAGTCCCCAGGCAGGGCTGATGCTGCTAATCCAGGAACCACATTTCAAGAAACACTGGACTATGATATCACTGATACTCCATCATATTCAGAGTCTACCCTTCTGAATCATTTTTTAGCTCAAAAGTCATTACTGTGCATGATTTTTCCACAATTTTGTGAACCATTAAAAGTCTAGGTGATGCAGCATTTTTAACAAGAATCCATAAAAGAGTAAGGGTTATTGGTGCTGGGTTTCTTGACTGGGTTTACAATTATACAGACCCTGTCTACTTAAAAAAAACAGCTTTATTAAAATGTAATTTACATAATTTAAAACCCATCTGTTTAAAATGTATAATTATTGGTGTTTAGTGTTATTTACAGAACTGTGCAACCATTGCCACAATTGATTTTAGAACATTCCCATCACCCGCAAAGAAATCTCATGCTGATTTACATTCACTCTCCCTTCTCACCTTCCGTTGTAGGCAACCACTGATTTGCCTCCTGTCTCTATTGATTTGCCTTTTCTGGACATTCAGAATAAATGGAGTCAAACAATATGTACTCTTTATATATCTGGATTTTTTTCTCCCACTGAGCATAATGGTTTTGAGGTTCACTCATATTGTAGCAAAGTATTAGTACTTTGTTGCCTTTTATTACTCAATAGTATTTCATTATATGAACGTGCCATATTTTGTTTATCCATTCAACATTTGAAAGACATTTGAGTTTTTCCCACTTTTGATGAAGTAATAATAGAATAATTAAGACTAATACTGCTATGAGCATTTAAGCATCAATCTCTGTAGACTTTCTCATTTTTCTCTCATATACACTTAGATGTGGAATTGTTGGGTCAAATGGTAACTCTACATTTAGCATTTTGAGGAACTGCCAAACTGTTTTCTAAGGTGGCTGCACCCTTTTACATTCTCACTGGCAAGTTATGAGGGTTCTGGTTTCTCCACATTCAAGTCAACAGTTATTTTCAGTCCTGATTATAGTCATCCCAAAGGGTAAAATAATATCTCATTGCAGTTTGATTTGCATTTCCCTGATAACTGATGATATTGAGCATCTTTCTGTGTGCTTCTTGGCCACTTTCTTATTTCCTTGGGGGAAAGAACAGAGTGCATTTTTAATTGACTTGTTTATCTTTTTATTACTGAGTTGTAAGAGTTCTTAAAATATTCTGGACAGAGTGCTGGGAAGACAGCGGAGTAGGAAGACTCTAAGCTGACCTCATCCCACAGATACAACTAGATAACACTCACATCACTGTAAATAACCCATAAAATGACCTGAAGACTGTTGTAGGCTAGCTTATAGAATGTAACAAGTTTAACTTCTACTGGAATGTAAGGGGTTAACTTCTGGAATGTAATGGGCTAACTTCTTCTGGAACGTAATGGGTTAACTTACTGAATGTTTTGCTGTAAACTGTTCCCTAGCCCCTTTTCTGTGGTGTGATCTAGGCCACACCTACAGAAAATTGCTTAGTCCCTGTCCCACTCTGATTGTTTCTTATTGTCCTACCCTGATTGGTTCTTCTTGTCCCACTATGATTGGTCATTTAGAAGAGCAAAGAACAAACGTGATAGGTACCCATCAAAACTGGTGATCAGCGTGTTACAATGTAATTGGTCCACACAGAATCCTATGTGTGCCTATATAATCTCAATGTATCCATTGTTCAGGGCCATTCTCTGCTCCTTACCACCTGGAGTTCAGGTTTGGCCCGCCAGCTGTGAATAAAGTTTTGCCTCACCTCAATTCGGCTTTGGCTTTGGTGGTCTCTTCAACATCAGGCTACAACAAAGATTGGCAGAGCAAACTCCACAACTAAAGGTAGAGAAGAGGCCACATCAAAGAAGGTAGGAAGGGCAAAGACACAGTTTGGGAGTGAAATGGACCATGACCACTTGTGGTAGGGAGAGAGCTGGTGCATGGAGAAGGGCAAAAAACGGTATCACACCAGGAAGTCCACATTAGCAAGGTGAATCCCCATAACATTTGGCTTTGAAAGCGAGACAGGCCAGATCTCATGAGTTCTTACAACAAACAAGAAATTTAAAAATTAAATTTAAAGCTTGAAATGTTGTGATTATTATTTTTTAAATGTTTATTTGTTTTTGAAAGAAAGCACAAGCAGGGGCAGGGGGCAGAGAGAGAGAGAGAGAGAAAGAGAGAGAGAGAGAGACAGAGGATCTGAAGCAGGCTCCAGGCTCTTTGCTGGCAGCAGAGAGCCCGATGCAAGCTTGAACTCACAAACTCTGAGCTCATGACCTGAGCTGAAGGCAGATGCTTAACCAGCTGAGCCACCCAGGTGTCCCTAAAGTCTGAAATTTTAAAAATCAGCAGGCTTGGCTCTGGGAGAGCCAGGAAGGCAAGAAGGAGCTGAGTCTCCACCCTGAAAGAGACAGCAGGACAAACAGCCAGTGGAGATACAGCATGGAAACAGCAGCTGGACGAACACCAGGAGAAGACAGTAGGGGACATGAGTTACTCATCTCAGAGCATGTCCTGCAGAGGCAGGGATGACAGGGAGACCCTCCCAGGAACAAAGGAGCTAGCGGCACTTCCCGCACCTGCCACCAGCATAAACATGGCCTCTTGTGGGAATGGGCTTGGCACCACACTCACTACCTAACTTGCTTGCACCAAGCCCCATCCCCCTGTGCTTCAGTAGATCCACCCTTTCCCATCATTCTGGCCCCAGTCCTGGTGGTGAGGGCCCCCCGGCCAGCAGACCAGCACAAACCCCACCCAGGCCTTGTCTCCTGACCTGTACGTTTTGTGAGCTCTCAGTTCCAGTGTCAGCAGCAGCAACAGGTCTCATTTTGCAAGCAGACAAGTGCACATATTGTCAAAAGGTGTTGCACCCAATGGGGACCAAATACTGCCCACAAGAGGCAAAGAGAGCTTGGGTAGACTACAAGACTGCAGGAAAACTTGCCTAAGACTGAATAGTAGGGCACACACAATGCATATAGGAGACAGGGCCTGAAGCGCCAGATCCTGTGGAACAAGGAACGTTGCACTGCAGGACATTATAGGACTTCTTCTTCATAAAGACATTACCTTCAAGAGCAAGAGACATTGCTGATGTTCCCAAAACACAGAAACAGAGGAATATGTCCAAAATGAAAGACCAGGACCAAACCACAGCAAAAGACCTAAGTGACATGTATATAAGTAATATGCCAGATAGAGAATTTAAGGTAATGATCATAAAGATATTCACTGGACTTGAGAAAAGAGTGTAACACATCAGTGAAACCCTTAACACAGAGATAAGGAACAAAATAGCAGAGATCAAAGCCTCAATAAATGAAATGAGAACCATGTTGGATGGAATGAACAGCAGGCTGAAAGAAGCAGAGAAATAGATTAATGGCCCAGAAGAGTAATGGAATGTAACCAAGCTGAACAAAAGAGAGAAAAAATAATTATTCAAAATGAGAATAGAGGTAGGGAAATCAGTGACTCCATCAAATGTAATAATGTTCATATTATAGGAGTTCCAGAAGAAGAAAGAGAAAAGGGGCTAAAACTTCCTTAATCTGGGGGAAGGAAACAGATAACCAGGAGGCAGAGAACCCCCAACAAATCAACAAAAGCAGATCCACAGTAAGACATTTTGTAATTAAAATGGAAAAATATAGTGATAAAGAAAAAAATATTAAAAGTACTGAGACAAAATAAAACATTACATACAAGGGAAACCCCATAGGGCTATCAACAGATTTTTCAGCAGAAACTTTCCAAGTCAGAAGGGAGTGGAATAATACATTTAATGTGCTGAGTGGGAGAAATCTGGAGCCAAGGCTATACTCTATCCAGCAAGGCTATCATTCGGAATAGAAAGAGAGATGAGAGTTTCCCAAACAAACAAAACCTGAAGAAGAAGTTCATGACTACTACATCAGTTCTATGAGAAACATTAAGAAGGATTTTTTGAATGGAAAGGAGAAACCAAAAGTGACAGCATGAAGTAGGAAACCCTAAAGAAGTAAACATGATATTTCTGTAAAAAAAAAAATCAGTTAAGGACTTCAATTATACCAGGACTTCAAGTTACAAAACAGATGAACATAAGGGAAGGAAGCAAAAATAATATAAAAACAGGGAGGGGGACAAAACATAAGAGAGTCTTGAATATGGAGAACAAACAGAGGGTTACTGGAGGGGCTGCAAGGGGGGATGGGCTAAATGGGTAAGGGGCATTAAAGAATCTACTCCTGAAATCATTTTTGTGCTATATGCTAGCTAACTGGGATGTAAATTAAAAAAATAAAAATAAAAATCAGTCAAGGAACTCACAAAATAAAAGGAGGTAAAATAGGACACCATATACCAAAATGTGGGGACGAGAGAAGTAAAGAATGGGTTCAAACTTAAACAACCATCAACTTAATATAGATTGCTGCATGCAGAAGAGGTTATATGCAAACCTAATGGTAACTATAATCCAAAAAGCATTAATGAATATGGAAAGAATAAAGAGAAAGAAATCTAACTATATCATTAAAGAAAACCAGAAAACTATGAAAGAGAGAAAAACAAAGGATCAGAGAACAATCTTTAGAAATAACCACAAAGCAAGTAATAAAATGACAATAAATACATATCTATCGATAGTTACTTTGAATGTGAATGGACTAACAATTTCAATCCAAGACATATGGTGACAGAATTGATAAAAAAAAAAAACAAGACCCAGCTACATGCTGCCTACCAGAGACTCACTTTAGACCTAAAGCCACCTGAAGATTGAAAGGGAGGAGATGGAGAAACATAGACTTTAACACAGACTCTAACAAGAGACAAAGAAGGACACTATATAATAATAAAGGGGATAATGCAAAAAGAAGACATAACATTGCAAATATTTATGCATCTAGTATAAGAGTAACCAAATACATAAACCAGTTAATAACGAACAAAGTAACTAATTGGGAATAATAAAGTAATAGTAGGGGACTTTAACACCCCACTTACGTCAATGGACAAATCATCTAAACAAAAAATCAACAAGGAAACAATGACTTTGAATGACACACTGGAACAGATGGATTTAACAAATGTATTCAGAGCATTCCATTCTAAAACAGCAGAATGCACATTCTTTTCAAGAGCACATAAGACATTCTCCAGAATGTGTTATATATGGGCCCACAAAACAAGCCTCACCAGATTCAAGAAGACGGAAGATACACCATGCATAATTTCTAACCACAGGGCTATGAAGCTAGAAGTCAGCCACAAGCAAAAATCTGAAAGACCACAAATACATGGAAGTTAAGTAACATGTTACTAAACAATGAATGAGTCAATCAGGGAGTAAAAGGAGAAATAAAAAATACATGGAAACAAATGAAAATGGTCCCAAACCTCTGGGATACAGCAAAAGAAGTTCTAAGAGGGAAGTTTACAGCAATACAGGCCTACCTCAAGAAGCAGGAGGGGCGGCCGGGTGGCTCAGTCGGTTAAGCATCCAACTCTTGGTTTCAGCTCACGTCACAATCCCACTGTTCAGAGGATTGGGCCCTGCAGCAGGCTCTAGCACAGAGCCTACTTGGGATTCTCTCTCTCCCTCTCCCTTAGCCCCTTCCCTGCTCTTTCCTTTTCTTTCTTTCTCAAAATAAATACATAAACAAAAATTAAAAAAAAATGAAGCAGGATAATTCTCAAATAAATAACCTAACCTTGCACCTAAAGGAACTAGAAAAAGAACAATAAAAACAACAACAACAAACTAAAACCAGCAGAAGGAAGGAAATAATAAAGATTTGAGCAGAAATATATTATATAGAAACTAAACTAATAATAAAATAGATCAGTGAAAATAGGAACTGATTCTTTGAAAAAAAAATCAATAAAATTGATAAACCTCCAGCCAGACTTACCAAGACAAAAAGAGAAAGAATTCAAATAAATAAAATCACAAATGAGAGAAGAGAAATAACATCCAACACGACAAAAAAACAAGCAATTATATGAGAATATTATGAAAAACTATACGCCAACAAACAAGACCGTAGAAGAAGTGGACAAATTCCTAGAAACTTACAAACTACCAAAACTGAAACAGGAAATAATAGAGAATTTGAGCAGACTGATTACCTGCAATGAAATTGAATCAGTAATTTAAAAACTGCAAACAAACAAATGTCCAGGATCAGATGGCTTCACAGGAAATTCTACCAAACATTTAAAGAAAAGTTCATACCTACTCTCTTCAAACTATTCCAAAAAATAAAAAAAAGGAGGAAAACTTCCAAATTCATTTTATAAGGCCAGTATTATCCTGATATCAAAACCAGATAAAGACACACCTATAAAAGAGAACTGCAGGCCAATATCCCTGATGAGCATAGATGCAAAAATCCTCAACAAAATGCTAGCAAACTGAATCCTACAATATGTTAAATCATTCACCACAATCAAGAGGGATTTGTTTTTGTGTTGCAAGGGTGTTTCAATACTTGCATATCAATCAACATAATACATTGCATCAATAAGAAAAAAGATAAGAACCATATGATCATTTCAATAAAAAAAGCATTTGGCAAAGTATAACATCCATTCATAATTTAAAAAACCCTTGGAGGTTTAGAGGGACCATACCTCTAATATACAGGCATATAATAAAGGCCATCTGTGAAAAACCGACAGCCAAGATCATTCTTAATGTAGAAAAACTAAGAGCATTTCCCCTAAGGTCAGAAACAAGACAGGGATGCCCACTCTTACCTCTTTTATTCAATATAGAACTGGAAGTCCTAGCCACAGCAATCAGACAACAAAAAGAAATAAAAGGCATCTAAATAGTAAGGAAGAAGTAAAACCTTCACAATTTGCAGATGACTTGATACTTTATATAGAAAACCTGAAAGACTGCACCAAAAAACTGTTAGAACTGATACATGAATTCAGTAAAGTCACAGGATACAAAATCAATGTATAGAAATCGGTTACATTTCTATATACCAATAATGAAGCAAATTAAGAAAACAACCCCATTTACAAATGCACCAAAATAAATAATAAGATACCAAGGAATAGACTTAACCAAGGAGGTGAAAGACCTGTACTCTGAAAACTATAGAGCACTGATGAAAGAAATTGAAGAAGACACAAAGAAATGGAAAGATATTTCATGCTTATGGACTGGAAGAACAAATATTGTTAAAATGTCTGTACTACCCAAAGCAGTCTTCACATTTAATGCAGTCCCTCTCAAAATGCCACTAGCGTTTTTTACAGAACTAGAACAAATAATCTTAAAATTTGTATGAAACCACAAAAGACCCGAATAGCCAAAGCAACTTTGGCAAAGCAAAGCAAAGCTGAGGCACTACAATTCCAGACTTCAAGTTATATTACAAAGTTGTAGTGATCAAGACAGTATGGTATTGGCACAAAAATAGACACGTAGATCAATAGAAACAAAACCCACGACTATATGGTCAATTACTCTTTGACAAAGTAGGAATTAATATCCAGTGGGAAAAAGAAAGTCTCTTTAATAGATGATGTTGGGAAAAAGTGGACAGCAACTTACAAAAGAATCACTTTCTTACATGATACACAAAAGTAAAGTTAAAATGAATTAAAGACCTAACTGTGAGACCTGAAGCCATAAAAACCCTAGAAGAAAACAGGCAGAAACTTCTTTGACACTGCTGTGGCAACTTCTTTCTAGATATGTCACCTGAGACAAGGGAAACAAAAGCGAAACCAAACTATTAGGACTATATCAAAATAAAAAGCTTCTGCACGGCCAGGAAAACAATTAATAAGATATTTACAAATGACATATCTGATACTGGTTAGTATCCAATATATGTAAAGAACTTATAAAACTCAACACCCAAAAATCAAATAATGCAGTTAAAAAGTGGGCAGAAGACATGACAAGTGTTTCTCCAAAGAAGACATATAGATGGCCAACAGACACAGGAAAAGATGTTCATCATCACTCATCAACAGAGAAGTACAAATTAAAATGACAATCAGCTATCACCTCACACGTGACAGAATGGCTAAAATCAACATAAGAAAGAACATGGTGTGTGTTTTCTCCAGGATGTGGAGAAAAAAGAACACTCATGCATTGTTGGTGGGAATGCAAACTGGTGCCGCCACTGTGGAAAAGACTATGGAAATTTCTCAAAAAGTTAAAATTAGAATGACCCTATGGTCCAGTGGTCACGCTACTGGGCATCTACCCAAAGAATACAAAAAGACGAATTCAAGGGGATACATGCAACTCTATGTTTACTGATGTATCATTTACAATAGCCAGATTATGGAAGCAGCCCAAGTGTCAATCAACAGATGAATGGATAAAGCAGATGTAATATATATTATAATGGGATATTAGTTAACCATGAAAAGGAATTAAATCTTGCCATTTTTAATGACGTGAATGGAGCTAGAGAGTATAATGCTAAGCGATATAAGTCAGTCAGAGAAAGACAAATACCACATGATTTCAGTCCTATGTGGAATTTAAGAGACAAAACGAATGAGCAAAGGGAAAGGGGTAAGGGGGACAGAGAGAGAGAGAGAGAGAGGGAGAGAGAGAGAGAGAGAGAGAGAGAGAGACCAAGAAACAGATTCTTAACTATAGCAAACAAATTGATGGATACCAGAGGTGAGATGAGTCGGGGTGGGTGGGTATATAGATGAAGGTGATTAAAAGAACACTTCTCTTGATGAGCACCGAGTTAATGTATGGAATTGTTGAACCACTATATTGTACACCTGAAACCAATATAACACTGTATGTCAACTATAAAGGAATGAAAATTAAAAACTTAATAATAAAAAATATTCTGGACACAAGTCCCTTATCAACTATATGATCTGCAAACATTTTCTGCCATTTCATGGGGTTGTCTTTTTACCTGACTAATGGTGCCATTTGAAGCACAAAAATTTTTAAGTTTGTTGAAGTCCAATTTATCTATTTTTATTTAGTTGCTTGTAATCTTCGGTGTCATATTTGAGAAAACATTGGCTAGGCCAAGATCATGAAAATTTTCTCCTATATCTTCTAAGAAATTTAGAGTTTTAGCTCTTACATTTAGATCTTTGATTCATTTAATTTTTGTATATAGTGTTAGGAAGTGTCCCAAATTTATCTTTTTCCTTGTGATACACAATCTTCCCAACATCATTTGTTGAAAAAAAACTATTGTTTTCATTGAATTTTCTTGACATCTTTGCTGAACATCAATTGACTGTAAATGTAGGGATTTGGGGCGGGAAGCCGTAGCTCAGTTCCCTTCCATTGATCTGTCTATCTATTCTGCCAGTACCACCTATTGGCAAAACGTATGATGTTAACATTGTAATAAGTTTTAAAATCAGGATTATAATTCCTCGAACTGTTCTTTTTAAAGATGGTTTGTCTATTCTGGGTCTTTTTGAATTTTCATATGAATTTTAAGATCAGCTTGTCAGTTTCTGCAAAAAAGCCATTGGAGCTGGCGCACTTTTTATCCTTGCTTGAAAATGTTAACTACCTCTGATTCATCTCATCCACTCCCCTTTCCCTTGGCCCTTTACTTTCTATGGCTTGTGTTATCAGGTTTTTCTTATGAGCTGTTGACACTTGTTTGGAGGGATATGCAGGCACTTTTAATATCTGGCTGAGTCTGGGGCAAGGCGACTATGTGATCTGTGCCACCGGCCAAGAGAGGACATACATTGACTCCAAAAAAGTTAAAATGTGAAAAGAATATGTGTCTTAGAATTTTAAAAATATGATAACTGATTTCCTTTTTTCCACCCCTGCCCCAAATTGTACTTTTCTGCAGAGCAATCAGAATGAACTTTTTAGAAGGTAAGTTGAACCATATCAACTTTTTGGCTGAAGACCTTCTAAATGACTTCTCATGCCAGTCAGCATAAAACCCGAGCTTTCTACCGTTGTGTTCAAGACTCTATGAGGTCTGTTCTCTTAAACAATCAGTCTCTTGGATGGTATTTCTTATAGCTCTCCCTTCGACTGGCCTCCTTGCCATCTTTAGACACAACAGGCATATCCCCATTTCAGGGATTTTGCACTTGCTGCTCTCCCTGCCTGGAATGTTTTCCCCACGATACACACATAGCTCTCTCCCTATGTCATTCAGGTCTCTGTTCAAATGTCACCTCTCAAAGGCATTTTTTGCCCAACTGATCTAGAGGAACCCTTTGTACCATCCCTATGTCTTTTTCTTTCTTAATTTTTCTTATCACCCTCACCTCTGTCACCTTATTTAGAATGTAATCTCTGTTAGAGCAGAGACTTTGTCTAGCTTCATTACCCTTCGAATTACATGCTTAGAATGACTAACATATAGTAGGTGCTCAATTAGTGTTTGCTGAATTTATAAATGGATGTGTGAGCACATGGGAAAAATGTGCTGGTTAAAACTGGATGAACTAAACTTGGAAGCAAGGGTAGAACATGCAAAAATGTGAATAAGTCTAGGACTGTGGTGAGCAATGAGGTGGGTGGAAAACTGAAGAGTGCAGGCCCCATGTCAGGGGTGGCTATTGTTATTTTTTTCCTAAAGGATGTTTGTGGCTGAGTTTGGCTTAGTGTGTGAATGGGGAGGGGGGCAGGTAGAGGGAGAAGACACAGACTTTGATCCAAGGTAAAATGAAATACAATAATTCGCTTGAGGTTCCTCAAGTGGGTATTGGCCTCCTACAGTTCTGGTCTCCACAGAAGGAAACCCGCATCCCAAATGAGGTTCAAAGCAATCCACTAGGCTGTAAGAAGGACTTTAATTTATATCAATTTTTATGAAAATAAAAAAATTAATCTTTATTAGTATTTACCATGTGTACTGAACCCAGGATCCTCAATTTCTGTCTTTGCCTGACAGTCATGGGTTATGGGTGCCCCAGAAGGACTCCTGAGGGAAAGTTTGGGAATAAGAACAGCACAGGTCTTCAGCGTCCTCATTCAGTTATTCACTTTCAGAACATTGTGGCATACTGCAGCTTGTTGAATGCATATATGCATTATAATATCTGGTTTAAGCTCATATAACCCTCACAAAATGGACAAGGGGTTTCCAATATTTTCCTCAAAGAAATCACAGATAAAAGATAATACTAATCCATAAAAGGAAAACCCACCACCCGAAGACATCAAAGTCAACATTCATCGCCAGGTCAGAATATGGATAATTGCATCAGATGTACACATTCGGTTTCTTTGCTGTGACCATTTATCATAGGTAGCAAAGAAATTCTTAATTAATCAATTAATTAATTTTGAGAGACAGAGTGTGTAGGAGGGGGCAGAGGGAGAGGGAGACAGAGGCTTGAGGAGGCTCCATGTCCAGCATGAAGCCCAACACGGGGCTCAGTTTCAGAACTGTGAGATCATGACCTGAGTTGAAATCAAGAGTCAGAGGTTCAACTGACTGAGCCATCCAAGTGTCCCAAGAAAAATATTTTTGGGGCATTACAAATACATTTTTTAAATTATTTACTCATATTTACTGAATTTTTGGCAGATCCTTTTACAATTTCTATTTGTGTATTTTCATGTATTTTCTAGTACAGTTGAACTTGTAATTTAAAATTGAATAAATATGCATATGTTGAGGTTATGTGCAAATTTTAAAGTTTTTACTGATTAGGCTATGTAATCAGACTACCCTGGAGTCACAATCCTGTTGTGAAACTCTCCTAAGGGGGCCCTTGGGAAGACTCAGCAAGCCTGTCTGAGCCACACCTAACCACTTAAAGTGAAGGGTTTGGGTTATTCTGTTGTCCATGTTACCAAAACCACGTGGGATAGGTGGGCCAGAGATACAAACCAGTCAATGTCAGAAAAAATAAGATAAGCCTTCTCATCAAGAAACATAATCCCTTTCTCATAAATGTGAATGACTCTTAAGGATCTCCAAATATAAGACAAGGATTAAGGTGAATAAACAGAACAAGGGAACCCAAAGGAAATAGGTAATTTGGTGAAAATAGAAATTACATAGTTCTAACTAACATCATCAGTGAGACCAGATACTATGCAGAATAAGAATCTAAAACTAGAAGAATCAGACAAGGAATAAGAGAATAAATAATATAAGATATATTTCAGATATAAAGAAGCAATCCAAGAAAGTCCGATATATTCCAATAGAATATTTGGCAGTCCAAAAAGACTAAAGAAAAATGTAGGGTATATATTTGCCTTTAAATATTTTTTCTAATTATTTGTGTGAAGTATAACATTGATACTAAAACTTGATAAAGATGGTACAAAAAAAAATTACAGGCCTAAATCACTTATGAATACTCATCCAAATGCTCTTTAGAAAATATTAGCAAAAAGGATCTAACACTATATTAAGAAGATTATACACAATGGCCAAGTGGGATTTATTTCAGGAATGCAAGGTTGGTTCAATTTTTAAAAAATCATAGTATGATACACCACATTAAGAAATGCGAATGAAAAGTATCATATACTTATCTCCATATATGCTGAAAAAACTTCAACAAATTAAACAGCCTCTCCTAATAAAAACACTGAAGAAAAAGTCCATTTTTGCCTCAGTGATTTGAGACGTCGCCTTTACTATGCACTGAAATTCCACATGTACTTGTATCTATTTCTGAATATTCTATTCTACTCCACTGGTCTGTTTTTCCATTCACGTAGCAGCACTACACTGTTTTAATTATCAAAGCTTTGTGGTATATTTTAATATTTGATGTTGCCTCTCATAGTTTTTATTTTGTGGTAATTTCCTGGATATCAGTGAATGCTTATTTTTCCATATGAAGTTTATTATTATTTACTGATATTTTCTTGTTATACAGTATGATCTGTTCTTATGACTATTCCATATATTCTTGAGAAAATGGATTTCCTATTATCAGGGTTAAAGTTTCATGCCTGCCCATAAAGTGTATGGTTTTTTTTTATTACAATGTTAATTTCTTTTATATCCTTACTTATTTAAAATTTTTTTTTCTGTTTTTTATTTATTTTTTGAGAGACAGAGAGAGACAGCATGAGCAAGGGAGGGTCAGAGAGAGGGGGAGACATAGAATCTGAAACAGTCTTCAGGCTCTGAGCTGTCAGCACAGAGCCCGATGGGGGGCTCGATCCCATGAGCCACCATGAAATCATGACCTGAGCCAAAGCCAGACACGTAACCAACTGAACCACCTTGGCGCCCCTATCCTTACTTATTTTGTCCATTTATTCCATGTCATTGAGCAGGTGAGACTCACCCAAGGGATACTTCAATTTCTATGACTTCGGGGTTTTGTCTTTTGTTCAATTAGTGAAAGATTTTGGTTGGTTCATCCTGTGTTTTGTAGACCCTCATGAGGCTACCTGCTATCCTTGCAAGTTTTCTTAGATTAACAGTATGGTCCTTGGCTTCTCTTTCCTCCCACACTCCCATCAATTAGTCGTAACCTTATTTTTCTGGGAAAAATTTATGGTGATCCTGAGTAATGGTTTAAAACCATTTAAAAAAATTTTTTAATGCTTTATTTATTCTTGAGAGGGGGGGAGAGAGAGGGAGAGAGAGAAAGAGAGAGTAAGCATGAGCAGGGGAGGGTCAGAGAGAGAGAGAGAAACACAGAATCCAAAGACAGGCTCCAGGCTCTGGGCTGTTAGCACAGAGCTCAACATGGGGCTTGAACCCATGAACCTTGAGATCATCACCTGAGCCAAAGTTGTACGCCTAACTGACTGAACCACCAAGGCACCCCAGTTTAAAACTATTTTTATCATTGCCTGGTATCAGACCCCCTGGATCTGGGAAGGGTGGAATATTTTGGTACTGAGACACTGTTTGGGACAGTGTTGTGCTGAGGATTCTAGGTATGGTCATGGGAGGACAGTGGGGGAGGGTCGCAGAGGATTTGTGTATAATGGTAGCCTGAAAAATGTTTGACAGATTCTGGAAGAGCTTGACAGAAGTGAGGTGAACTTCATGCCAGCCCCATTCTGTTTCTCCAGGTTTGCCTAAGCTTTCAGGGAGAGCTCTTCCAGGTGTGCTGGGAAGGGAGTGGCTATTTGAGTGGATTTTCATCCCAAACACCAGACCTTCTAAAATCTCTCCACTAAGCCATCAGCAGAGACTGGCAACTGGTGATAAACAAGACTGACTTTTCTTTAATGCCCCTGAAGACCAAAGTTATTGCCTTCCTCTCTATTCTCAGCTCCCAACTGCTACCATTTTATAACCGATTTTCTCTTCCCAGGTGTCTTGTGTGAATTTTTTGCTTCAATTTCCATATTGGGGTGGCCTGGGGTGACTAGCCTCACCACCTACTTTTCTTCCATGACCTGAAAGTCATAGGGCCAGCCCCTCCACACTCCATGTGTGTGTGTGGAAAGAGGTAGTAAGACAGGGGAGTGGCGTGAGCTATCACCAAAGGGAGCAGGAAATTCATTTGCAGACAGAGGCAAAACAATCTGAACTACCAAGTGAAGACTTGTATTATGGAAGTAAATTATGCTGCCAACCTTGAAATAGGGAGCCTAGATGACATCCATTTTTACAAGAGCTGTGTTTTGATCTACTTCAAAGTGCTCACTGGGGTTAGTCTTGAAAGTTTCCCAATCCATCAGCAGACTGAGCTTGTGGAATGATATCATCATGAAAATAGACTCATCAGAGAGAAGGGTAAGAAGAATCAAAGACACATGAAATTTGTGTCCCACCAACTCAAGGAGAGGGATTAGTTTGCTATCAAAATATTTACCCTTGTGTTGTGGAGTTTTAGCCTGAGCCTGAAAGAAACACCCAGGGAGTTCATTTTGATGTGGGGTCTACCCACTTGGCAGTATGGTCGCATGTACAAGGGACAAGGACACCCTAATGGAAAATAAGGATGTAGCAGGAAAATAGGCAGTTTGCCTTGTGTTTCTCTCCCCCATTTCCTTGTTCTCTGCCTTGCTTATTTCTCTTCTCTTCTTCCTTCTTCATCCCCTTTGTGGGTAATTAGGTTTGTTTCTAGGACGCTTGGAAAAAGGAGCAGTAATAAAAAAAATATGAAACACTTGTTTCCTGTGAAATTTTCTGTGGGGCACCAATAAACCAATGCATTTCTGCTTTGACTGTCAGCCCAGGGTAAACACTACCATCTCTGGCACATCCCCAGCTCTAGCCAGAAGCTCTCAAGAGATTCTTACAGTAAAGGGTGAATGTGTGATGAGGTGGGTGAAGCAAGGACATGGCAGGATTTGCAACCAGATGCTGTAAAGGAGAACATGACTCTTTGATTTGATAGTTTGGGAAAAAGAGTCAGAGAAGTTTACTAGTACTAGAGTAGTCAGTTTTCAGGAATGCATGATAGAAACAAATTTGGGAATCTGAAAAGAGGAAGAATAAGTGTAAAAGAAAATTGCGGGGGGGGGACAAAATTCAAGCTCGCAGAGGGGAAAGGCTAAATGCAACCTGGAGTGCCTGTCTGAACTCCTGACAGCCACGGGTCCTCTGAAAGTGAGAGATAGCTTGGGTTCAACATAGGAAGAGGTGGAAAGTCTACAAGAATTTGAATCTCCATATCCCGTCCCAAACCCTACAACTTTGGTGACTGCTCACCTTCACAGAACATTGCAGTGTTGCTCTTTGTAGGTCTTGATTTAAATGGAATCTGGGCTCAGGGACCCTGGGCCAGGGTGTTAATGAAAACAGGGGGTTAAGTACAAATGAATGCTCTGAATGGTGCTAGTGTCTCAGTCCCTGCCCCCCATCTGCCACCTAGAATAACTCATAGCCAGGATTATACAATTATATACAATGATTGACAGATATAGAAAACAAGCAAATGAAATAATGAGATGATCATTATTAACTCTAAGAAAACGTTGTATGAAATGGAAATTGTTTTCATAGTACACCACTTAGCCACAAATAATATTTAATTTGGCACTGAATATTGCTTTAACTGAAAATTATAACTATATTAAGAGGACAAGGGAGGATTTGTAAGAATATTAAGTCCTCATCTCTAACATCAGGCAGTCTATAGTTGATACCTAAAACTGAGAAATCAGAAATAGTAGAGTAAATATGCAATTCTATAATGTGAAGGTAAACATGTGTACATACACAGCTACAAAATGGTTGAAAGTATTTACTGTGTAGAGCAAGAATTAGATATGAGGGATTTATCTTAAATTTTTGAATGTATATAATAGTAGTTAACGTAGACATGACAAAGTGTATGGATTACAATTACATAAAATATATATTAAGTATAATATATGTGTATATGTATACACACATTTGTTTAGTAGGCAGAGAGGATGTCACACTTTGAAAGATACGTCAAAGAGTTTGGATGTTTAAGTAGTTATACCTTATATTTTTAGACTTCAAGTATAAAACATTCGTAAGATTCTAAAGCCCATGATTTCTACCATCACTGTGTTTAAATGAAATAATTTCCCCTCTTCTACCGAGCAACTCAGCGATGAGAATGTAATATCATAACCTCCACACTCAAACAACAGGGAAATAAATTTCAGTAATTTATGAGCCTGTAACTCAAATAAATCTTGAGGCCCTAAGTACTGACAAGGAAACAGTAGTCAGCAACTAAAAAGTAATTTCAATGTTTACTAACATCATTTAAAAAATACGACAATGGATCTACTCATAACCCATGGCCACAGTTCCTGAGTTGTCCCTTTCTCTCTCTGCCGTGGGTCCCTAACACCTCGGGCTTCTCCAAAGTCACCCATTCTTGAAGCCATGAATTCTTCACTCTTTACCCCGACTTCCCTCTGGGCATTTTACCACCCCAGTTCTGATATCTTTCTACCTATTCTTCTGATTTTTCACCACCAGAGCTCTTTTTGTAAGGTATAGGCAGAGAGGAAAGACAAAAGTGTCTTTAGCAGGTAAAAAAGAAGTCCTGAGAATATTTGTTAATGAATTTTGTTCTCATCACAAATGCAAAAAATAATTTTTAACGAATTACTCATTATAGTAAATAAAAGAAGTGCTAATTTATTATTTTTTTGTTTTCTTTTTTCTTTAATAGTTTATTTATTTAATAGTTATTTTCCATATAACACCCAGTGCTCATCCCCACAAGTGCCCTCCTCCATGCCCATCAGCCCCCTTCCCCTCACCCCCTCCTCCATTCGCCCTCAGTTTGTTCTCAGTAAGAAATGCTAATTTAGGTGTCATTCTTTGAATGTTTTCATATAAACATTCTTATAAATTATTCATATAAGTTGTTATTTTGGAAAGATGGTTTAAGACAAATTAACTTATACATGTGACTCTGAAATGGAAATAACTGGAAATGTTTAAAGAAGTTTATTCATTTATTTATTTTTAGTGATCTCTACTTTCTTTTTTTTCCATAATATTTTATCGTCAAATTGTTTTCCATACAACACCCAGTGCTCTTCCCCTTAAGTGCCCTCCACCATCACCACCACCTCTTTTCCCCCCTCCCCCTTCCCCTTCAACCCTCAGTTCATTCTCAGCATTCAATAGTCTCTCAAGTTTTGCATCCCTCTCTCTCCCCAACTCTCTCTCCCTCCTCCGTTCCCCCTGGTTCTCCATTAGGTC